>NC_092191.1:5742500-6037500 GCF_043641665.1 Enoplosus armatus | reverse complement strand
CATGTTCTCACTTCAGTTGGAGGAGTACCTTGTTCCTCCGTTCCTTTCTTATGAAACCTTTTCCGAACCGCAGTAGATAAAGTCACAGATGCTAAGTGGTTGGACACTTTTTTCTCTCAGCAGCCACTATTTTCATTTCCAGCAGACGTTGTTTCTGTGGAGAGTTTTATGGTCTCATTGTGGTCTTAAAGGAAGAGTTTGACATTTTGGGAAATACGCTTATTTGCTTTCTTGCTGAGAGTTTAATTATAAAATAGATAGTCATGTACGCATTCAGTAAGGAACGAGTGTGACGCAATTAGCCTAGCTTAGCATAGCAGAGCCTGGTTCTGTCAACATGAAGTTACCATGAAGTTCCTGTTTGGAGAAGTTTACAGCACGTAACTCCCCCAAAATCACATATTGTTTTTAACCTTGTTTTTGTGTAAGAAAACAAGATGCAATATGTTAAGTTGGGCGCTTTAGAGGTGCTGGTAGATGTATTTTTGGTGAGAGCCAGGCTAGCTGTTTCCCTCTGCGTCCAGTCTTTATGCTAAACCAAGCTAATCTCCTCCTGGCTCCAGCTTCATGTGTAGTGTGAGAGTGGTATCGATCTTCTCATCGAACTCCCAGCAAGAAAGCAAATGAATGCATGACATGAAGCAGTTAAATTTAAAGATGCCGAACACCAGCATGAAATTTCAGCTTTACTTGTAAATTATAAGCGCTAAAAGCTCTCAGCTCGTCTTTGGACCCACAGGAGTCTCAGGTGATGAGACTCTTCTGCATTGGAATCAGCTTTATTCTGTAAGTGTACAGTACAGGCATCACCTCAGTACATGTTAACACAAACACATGCGCCACTCATAGCACAGGGACAGTAGCACTTCCTCTTCTGTCACTGTCGAGCCTCGAGTTTGACAAAAAGACGTCTTATCTCCAACATCTCAACTTTTCAGGAACTAATAACAGCCGCCTTTTGTTTGTAGCTTGACAGGCGTTGTGTTGCATATTTTAGATTCGCCAGTGGGGTTTGAGCGTTTTCTGAACGCCGGAGGGTTTGTGAGAAACAAGTTCCTTCCACTGAGATTAAAAGATGAAAACCACAAAATTTGTTTTATGCAAAACCCTCAATGAACCAAGACTCTTGTCATGTGTAAATCTCACAAGTGTGTAAAGAAGTATAGAAGAATGGACGTCTATATGCATTGACTTGTATATGGGAGTGTTTATGTGTGTGTGTGTGTGTGTGTGTGTGTGTGTGTGTGTGTGTGTGTGTGTGTGTGTGTGTGTGTGTGTGTGTGTGTGTGTGTGTGTGTGTGTGTGTGTGTGTGTGTGTGTGTGTGTGTGTGTGAGTGTGAGAGTGTGTGAGTGTGTGAGTGTGTGAGAGTGTGTGAGAGTGTGAATTTTACAAGGTTGTTTGTGCACACTGTATGAGTGAGTGGGTGCTGTGCAGTGTGTGTGCATACCTGTTGCTCCTGTGGCCAGCTGTAACCTCTTATCTCCTATTTTGTAGGTGAAGTGAAAGCACAGTGTGTTTGGAGGCAACTTTCCAAAATCTTATCAGTTGATAACTTTCAGAACATGTAGTGTACTTGGGTGGCTGTCTTATCACTGCTGTGTGTTACTGTACCTCCACCAAGGAGAGTGGGAGGAGGAGTATGTTTTCATTCTCTCTGTGGAGAATTTGGCTGCACAGAGCGCCCATAGTGTAAGAAAGCAGCTGATCTTTGTCGTGGTTTCAACCATTAGCTGTTTTTTTTAGTCTTGGTGGCACAGAAGACCTCTCTAGCAGAACTGTTCTCATTCTTTTATGAGCGCAAAAACAAAAAAATGTTTTTGTGCGTGTTTGTCACAGTTGGGCCTTTGCTGTGCTGAGATCACAGCTTTTCATGCTAAATAGTGCCAGAAGAGGGAAATGTTTTTGAGGAATAAACAGACAGCAAACATGCAAGAACAACATTTAGAAAACAACCTTTCACATTTTCTTTTTTGGAAACAGGACTTTAAAAGCTGCAGTGGAGACTGGTGGGCAGAGCAGAATGCAGTGCATCTATGCATAGCTGTCTTAGTATTTCTTTATTTGTATTGAATAGTTGTTTTTCTTTTCTTGTTTGTGGCAGGGTTGTTGTGTGTCTGTGGAGGTTTGGACTCTTAAGTGAGCCTCGTACAGTAGTCGGACATTAAGACCATCGGGAACTGGTCTCTTTCCATTTTCAGTTCAGTCAGAGAAACTGAAGTGACTTTAGCAACTGTAACATCATTCACTTTCATACCTTAATAGGCAACTCTCACATGTCTGTTATACTACTTTGAAACAAATCGTCTTCTTGAATTGACGGTGAATTCCTCTTGTCAGAATAACAGTTGTCTCACACCCATAATACACAAAGGTTTTTGTGGGCAGGTATTGTTGTGCGACCACTCTGGTTTACAGTTAAAGCTACTGGTTTCCAGTAAGATGCTGCCACAGGGTGCAGCTGGGTGGATGGAGGATGGGTGAGAGTTCTTATGTAGACGCCACTGAGGGGTTAACTGTCTCACATTTATCGGTAACTAACGGCTGCCACAAGTGCACCATACACTACTACTGTGGGGTTTTTAGTCAGAGCTACTGGTTTCCAGTGAAGACCTGCACCCAGTGGCTTCACAGCAGAGGAAGTGGTGGTGGCGGAGCCTGAAACTCTATTCAGAAAAAGAAAAGGTTTCACGCGTCAATTGGTTATCTTTTTCGTGCAAAATGGCTTTTGCCTCACATGCATTTACGGATCTGCTTTTTATTTAATTGAGCTGATGCTGCAGCAACTTCCTGTGAGAGAAAGGTCAAAGGTCAAAGCCACAACACACTACAATGAGCAGAACAAATATGCCTGTTTTATGCATCTTGAGGTATTGCACCACTTGATCATGAAATGTTCAAGATTAATTTTTAAAAACAGTGCTGATATAATATTTTTATGTCACAAAAGTGGCAACAAAGAATCAGAGTTTCTGGCAGTAAATCAGCCACATTTTGAGGTTTGAAAAGACATAAAATAAATTAATAATATAATCATCTTCTTTGGTTCTGTACAGTATTTAGTACACCATGTGGAGCCAGTATCACCACCCTGTGCTATACACAGGCTTATATTGCCACCTAGTGGAGAACAGGTTTCCAGAGCGAGTCGAGTCTGGCAACCTTTCAGCCTCAGACCTACAGGATGACTCTGCCTCCACCTGCTGTTTGAGTTTGAAAGCTGCTGAATTTGAAACCTACTGTCAACCCTTAAATCACTTCATAAAACTCATCTTTAAAAAAGCCTTTTATTACTTCATTATATTTGATTTGACATATTTTCTTTTAATTGCCCGATTTTACTTGTCTCTTTTGTTAACTTGTTGTCTTGTAAAGTTTAAATCTTGATTTTACCTAGAGAGCCTTTGGACCTTGAGACAAGAAGGACTAGCATTGATTATTTAACAGGGACCATACAGATACTTACATAAGGAGAAGCATCAGTTGTAATGTGTATAAGGCATCTAGCTAAAGCTGATGTACTGTCCACGGTTAGGCTTTTAAATTCAGGTTAAAACAGCTAAACAAATAAGTGGATAAAACAGACGGTGTAGCTACATATGAATATGCATGAGTCTGTGTTTACATGACTAATAGGTGTGATTGTGTGTGTATGAGTGTAAGTTTATATAGAATCTAACCATAAAGCTAATACTTTAAGTATCCTTGAGCAAGACCCTGAGCCCCAACATGTCCAGGACTGTGGCTCAACTGCTGATCTCTTACCTCCTTTGTGGAAGGCGGTTAGATACATTTCATAATGATCATCATAATGATCAAAAAACTCCTCCTATTGTAAATCTGATGAAGAATACAGCAGTAGAAAACAAAACCTGCTCTTTGTAAGTTTGCAAACGTGTAGGTCCAAAGTGCAGCAAGTGAAATAAGAAACTGTATCTTTAATACACAGAAGACATGTTGTGTGACATCCCAACACTGCACAGAACAGAACATGCCTTCTTAAGGCACCTAAGATGCATTTATATTCATGCTGTACTGAACTCAATAGGAAAAATACAGATTTAATATGTAATATATGTTTTAATGTATCCACAAAAATGTATTGTTAGGACGTTTTATGAGTTATTTAGTAGATGAAATACTCACCAGACCAGAGACAAAAATTGACCATGTTGTCCTTAGTGTGGGCCTCAATTGTTGCCAGAAGAGGGCGGTGTTTCCCCACATCATCCCCATCAGCTGAGAGTCTGTTATGCAGGAATTAAGACTCCCTGTGTTCATGCCCTCCAGCACACAAGAATCAGTGGATTCTTTCAACCTCTGTCATTTCCAGAGGGTGAATGTTTGAAACCCCGCCCCCCCAGAGGAATGGGTGGTATTGATTGGTTGGCGGGTGCCAGCTGGCTGTATTGATTGGCATACTTAAAGACAACAATGGAGAGAGCAGTGAGAAGCAGTCAGGTTTTGTTTCACACAGATCAGCTCAGTGAAGGTAGAGACAGCTGTGGCAATGCATTAGGCTAATTCAATGTGTGTCTCCCCCTCTCCCCTAGTGAGTATTGATTGAGTTGAAGTTTTCCTGTATTGGTGGGGCAGCTATGCCTGTTTAGGCCAATGTTTATTCCTTAAAGGAACTTCAATTCATTAGAAATGGATACCAACAGCAGTCCACAGCAACTCTGTGAGGCTGTGCATGGGCACAATAGTGCTTTGAGCTAAATGCTAATGTCAGCATGCTAACATTATGATGTTTAGTGGGTATAATGTTCGCCATCTTAGTTTAGCATGTTAGCATGCTAACATTTGCTAATTAACACAATGAGTCTGATGGGAAGTTCATTAGTTTACCATTCGGTCACAAACCAAAATCTGACAAAGTAAGTTATTGTCCTGATATATGTCCCTACATACAACAAAATCAGTTCGTATTACTTTAACACATTTCACACTGTTCAGATATCAGGATTTTGTTCTTAAATCTGCTCAGGATGCCAATAATGTTGCGCAGACACAGTTCAATTTCAGCAGATGTTTGCTAATTTCCTGAATTTCACATCACTGGTGATGATGTGTGAGACAGTTGCTGTTGTTTCTTCACTCTCACTTGTTTTTTCAAGCTAATATTACTCCTAGTAAGACAGATGCCGGTTTAGTGTAAAATTTCCCTTTAATTTTCCACACAAACAGCAGGCGGAGGAGTCTGTGTTTGGTTTGACTGGGCTGTGATTGACAGACGCCGTCAAGTTTGATTTCGGAGAGCAAAATGTGAAAGTCAGACAAAGAATGACCTGGAAACTTTGGTGTTCGTTTGTTTCCAATCAGAAAGTGGAAATCAGACGCCTCCTCCGGTCTCGTCTGGCTTGTTGTGCTCATTAATATGAATATAAACAGAAAACGTACAGGCTTATGCTCTGATGTTTGAGCTCTGATGAGACTTTGCAAAATGCAGTTTAGGGGTTGAAAATGCAAAAGCACAGAGCAGAAAAGGAATCACAGTGGAGTCGGCCTTTATGGTGATTTTAAGGCAGGACAGTCATTTTATTACAGAACAACTCCTGGAGTGACTCAAGAATTACAAACTGATCTTATCTAATAAAGAGAGGTGCACTGATCCTACTTTTGTCTCCGGACACGATACCAATAGCTAAACAACTTATTAGCCTGTTGAAAATGTTCATTATTTTGTTCTTGAAGGTTTATAGAATTGTGTGTTTACATTATCAATTAATCTGCAGATTATTTTCGTCTTTCTAATCGATTCAATTTTAGGTTTATGGAACATCAGAAAACGGTAAAATAAGGCCTAAGGTGACGTCGTCTTATCCAATTTACTGTAATGAAAGACAAATGAATGGACCAAAATTCTCACATTTGAGAACCTGGAACCAGGAAATGAAAAATGACTTAAACAGTTAATCACAATCAATTGTGCTCTAATTTACACTTTTGCAGCAGCGTTGACTAAGAAAAGAGTGTTTCAGTCATGTCTGATTCCCAGTTTAATGAGTACTGGCAATGATACCGGTCCAGTATATCCGATTAGTTACTTTACTTTTACTTTTAAAGTAAGAGTTCTGATGAGAGTGAGTCACTACTGGACCCTCAGCAGAGACAAAGACATCCCACCTTCAGCAGCCGCCCCGGTGGTCTCACTCCGGCATTAATCACAGTGGAAACACATACACATTTTCTCTCTTTCTGTCACACACACTCAGCCCACAGGACCACACACACACAAACACACAAATCTGGGAATACACACAAATACCTCCCACACTGATATACAAACTCATAAGATGCAGAGATTGGCAACTCCACATAGGCTCCCACACCGGCAGGATAACCCACTTTCTTTCTGAGGGAAAAGTGGCTCACTCATCTCCCCCTCCCGCCCCGTCTGTCAATGTCTCGGTGGGCTAATCAGAAACACAATAGTGTCTCAGTGTACCACCCGGAAACTAATACTGTTTAGACTTGAGAGAAGGTGAGTCAGATCCTCTGGTCCCTCTGACTCACAACCTAGACCCAGACTGGACTCTCCCAGACTGGATGGGGGGACGAGGGAATGTGGGAGTAAAGACGAGGGAGGGGAGGCCGGGAATTAATTTTTCAGAGGCAGACAAAATAAAATAAACACTACAATATAGTATATGACTGAGGCAATGATAAGTTTTTGTTAAGACTGTCTTGATGATCAAGTTGGAGGCTGCAGCTGGTTTGTGTTGCTAAGTAAATATCCTGTTTAAATATCATTACGTCAGTGTTGCTGAGTGACCACTGTTCCTCTTTGATCATGCAGTTTTGCTAGAGTATGTTTGGTGTCTCCATTATTTCAGAGAATTCATCTTTTTACGTTACATATTTTTTTAGAGTTTCAGAGTTTTCAGCTGATGCAACAGCCGGTTAGGCAGCAACTGTTCAGCCTTTGCGTTGCTCTGTTTGGTTTATTATGACTTTAGATTTCTACTAAAGCTAACACCTACTGTCCATTTCAACTTCACATGAAGCTGCTGCCTGAACTGCGGGTGCATCAGTAATAAATACTGCAACATTATTTATTGTGGCACAGCCCAGTCCTCAGAATTACACTCATATTGGACGACTCCACACCAACGTTAAGTGCCACTGCAGGAAGTAGTGTGCCCTGTATGTAGCGAGGCAGAAAGTATAGGGATCAGTATACTTCATCTGAAGTGCTTGGGGGTCATCGAACAGCACCTGAAATCCCCTCCCTCCACACCTTTTTAACATTGGGATTGAGGGGGCTGCGTCCCAAACCTACAATACAACAATGACACCCACTTCACACAACAATTGACGAGGTGTGTGAAGGTGACAAAGTATGCAGGGTTTGAACTATCAAGCTCTCACACAACCGCTTCCATCACTTTTCGTACGCACAAACACAAGTGCAACACCATGCATGCCTTCGAGGAGAGACTATCCAAAAGTATGTGTCCTTTATCCCCGTTTGTAAGATTCCTTGTGTCTTTCCACTGTCTATGACGGCAGGATTTTCACCCGACGACACATCATACAAACTAGTTAGTTTCAAGTGTATCCTGGCCTTAAGAGAGTGGAGGTCAGTGAGGTGGATGGGCGAGTTGAACATTCATGCAAGAGGTGGGAGTTTCCTTCAGAATGATCTTGTATTGACGTTCTCTCTGGTGAGAGGGTTGCGTGCCGAAGGGGAAAGTCGCATAAATCATCACAACTTATGCCAAACAGGCAAAATCTGTATTAGTAAAAACACACAAACAAACCAAACAAGCTATATCATATTGCTATTTACTGCAGGACTACTGTACTGTATTCATGGATGTTTCTGTTATTTTGTCCACCCCTGTACATGTGCATGATGGATAAATATACTGTGACATTAACAGAAAAAGAGAGATACAGTAAATGTGTGTGTGTGTGGGTGCTAGTTCATTCCCACTACTTATGAAATCTCCGAGTCCTCCTGCCCAACAGTGTTTCCATGGTAAAACACCACCAGACAAATTGTTCCACTTTACGTCAACAGCAGCAACCAGTAATGGTAACTTCATAGTTTAGAGGATGAGGTGGAAGCGTTGTTTTGAAGAAATGGAAAGGGCTGGAGGAGAGACGGACTGATGGAAATGTTCTGTTGAAATGTCTTTTTTCACCTGCAATAATATAACTTCAACATATTGTGGCTTTTAGAAACCAAGTCAGGTAAAGGGCCATTTCAGATTAGCTTTTACATAAAGTGATATTGTGAAGTTACAGTACCATTACCTTCTTAGACTGAGCAGGGAGTTAAAGACAGTAAAGTTAGCAATTTCTACTTTTTCTATTTTATGTATAGTAGAACCACAAGACAGGTTCATGTTTTCCGTTTTATCCCAGAGGTTATACATATAATATAATATAATCGAGACACTATAGCCCTGGACTGACAATCACAATCACAATCAAACACACAACAATAAACAACTACCTTTTTGGATTGGACCCTGGCTGTTTCCTGACTAACAACACTACTTAATGTCCTGTGTGGAAAAATGTAATAAAGGCTTCTAAAGAAAGTGACACAGCCCCCTCCTGTTGACTCTTCCCATTGGCAAGTACTCTGGAGTGAGGTCAGCACTTGGACCCCTCTCACCTGCTGAGTCACGGGGACGCCCCGCAGAGTTAAGAGGTGGAAGAAGTTGCTGGTTACTCAACACAGACTCATGGGAGTGCCTAAATGAGTCAGTGCTAATGTAGGAGAATATAGTATTGCAGCTTCTAGCCTTCAGTGGGTGTCGGCAGCTGGGCTCCAATCTGTAAGCGAGGAAGAAATGTTAATAAGATAATGCCTCAGATTACAGTCTAATGTAAACTTCTAATGTAAAAAAGCTGTTCCCTCCTTCATTGTTTGAGCTAATCTAGGCTGTGTAGAGCCTAGTGTACAGGGAGCATATTAATCTATTTATCTGGCTCTGGGTAATAACAATAATATAATAATATAATAATATTTGTATTGCACTTTTTAAAGGCCAAGCCACAAAGGAGCATTATAAAACATAAAACAAGATAAAGTACAACATAAGAACACAGTGAAAAGTTGTTTTGGTGTGTGTGTGTGTGTAAATAGTTATGAATTAGAATGAATAAATTAAGGTGCTGAGATGTCAAATTTAAGTTTTTATGTAACATTTAATCAAATGACATGAATGGTCAAATGACACAAAATGTGAAGGAGTTGTTCGTGCTGACAATCCCACTGAGAATCAACACCATGTAGCTTTAGCTTTCACTTATATAAAACCTGGAAGATGTCCAGCTTGCAAACTTAGACAAGTCAGCTATATCCTACCTGCTCAACATGAAAGTCAAACATTTGGCAAGATATCAAAGTATTTGCAGAAAGTCAAGGCAAGTGAATACCGGCTTACGTTCATCAGGTGACCAGCACAACAACTCTAATGATGTTGTCCTGTATTTGCTGGATGTATGAGTAGCAGTATTTTGCTAATGTAACTCAGCAACCAAAACAACTGAAAGTTGATGTTTCAAAGAATCTGCGGTACTGGTTTCAGGCGCTGCAGCCTCACCCAACCACTGCCCAATGGCAGATAAAATGTCCTGAACATCCAGAAATAATGCAACAACAGTAACATAGGCAGAAGGCAGTCTCTGCAGACACAGCTGCTGACAGACTACTAACCAACCATAAAAAATGACTTTGTAGGAAAAGTAATTATATGGCATTTGAAGGAGGAAAATCCTGCTCAGTGCTTTGAAAGACTCAGAATTTCTATATAAAGAACAGATATATTCTGTTCTTTTTAAATGTCATTTTATTTTAGACCATCATAGGAAACTTAAACTGTTCTTGTAAGCCAGACATGTTTTCATCTGTTTAGCAGCTGTTTTAGTTGTTAGAAACCAGACCTATTCAGTGAATGGCATGAAGTATATTATTGCCTTTAGTTGAAAAATGTGTTTACAATTCTATTGCATGTTTTTCAGATTATTTTTCTGTCACTGTTGTCATTTAGGAACATCCACCATATCACAAACAAAACCACTTGACTGTCCAAGAATGTAATCCAACTGTAATATGCTTATTCAGATGTACCTGTATACAGTACACACATGCATGTATGTCTTATCTTTGGCACCAAACAGCCATGGTTACTACAGTAACTATACCAGGAGTTTTAAAAACACCTTTAATCTTACTGCATTTTATCCAATTACATACAATTCTGAAAGTCAAATAAATGTAGAATACAATCTTATTTTAAAGAAGTACAACCAGTATGTCTTCAAAGTACAGTAGCACAGTATTTAGGCCTAAGCACATAACCCATAGCAACAACTGTGCGAGGGTTGAAGGTTTATTCCCACACGGACACTAAAGATAGACCGTTGTGCCATTCTGATATTATGTGTAATGGTTCTCCTTGACTCATCTGTGGACTTCATCTCCCACAATCCTCCCACAATGAGCACTTTGCTGAGCCAGCTTTTCTCAAAGTCATACTTTCAATATTTTTCTCTTTATGCACTGAGTCTGTATAACTGCAAGGCAGTAAAGTAAATAAGCAAGAAAACAATATAAGAAAACAGGTCACAGTTATATACTGGATACTGTAACTAGGTATTTACTGGGTCCATGGCTTCACCAGTGGTTGTTGTTTCAAGTAACATTCATCAGTTGCAATGATAGCTCCAGTTTTGGTGTCAACTGACTGAGCTGCAGAAGGGGCCACTGTCGTGTTCCTCTATTTACATGGTCGCCACATTATACACTGTATATGTAAGGATACTGTGGTGACTGGGTGACAGGGCTGTACGGTGATAATGCAGTTTAGCTTCTAGCCGGATGGTCTTCTCCCAGAAACTGGTACATGCAGTTCTGCAGTGCAGCAGTAACACTGCAGAACTGTCATATCCTGTTCATCACCAATATACAGTATATGTAATTAACCAGGCTGAACTACAGCAGCATCCGGTGCAATGATCTGTGAGGGTTCCCCATTTCTGTCATTGCCAGTTTGACTACACATAATATGCATGAGATATCATGTCCAAGTCTGTACTCGCCTGTGTGTCTGTTAGTGTATATGAGGGTTTGTATATATGTGTGTGTTGTAAAAAAGTGTGTGCACTTTACAAAACTGCCTCCCATGATTTCCTCCAGATAGGAGACTGAGCTGGACGGGCCAGAAATTAATTTATACCTCAATAACTTCAGAGGCAGGCGGATTTATACTGTGAATATAGACAACAGAATAATGGTCAAATCAGGGATTCACACTTTTCGGTATTATGGATGATGTGAGGCAGGTTGCCTCTCTGCATTGCTAAAACTTGTCCTGAAACATTACAGACTGTATCAGAGTGAGTGGCTCTAAGGTTACATGTGACTGTACACAGGCCTTGAATAACACAGGAGAAGATACATTCTCAGGATGATACAGTAATTTTGTTTTCACTTTATCTGTGTCATTACTGCTGTGTCAATGTGTATAACCTTAGGCAAGACGACAAGTTCCTAAATGTCACAAAAGGTGCTTGTGTGAAGGTGCAGATGTTTCAAGTGCTGTGATTTACAAAAAAAAGAATTAAAAGAATTAAAGAAGAATTAAAAGAAATGACCCTCCCCCCCGCCCCGAGACCCATGTGGTTTGGCCCAGCCTACTCAGGTTCAGACTGAGAATCAAAGATTTATCCATCTGTAATGATTCACAGGTCATCATAGGTCACCAAACAGCACTTTCACCATCAGCCTTATTTTCGTCTCTATTGACAGCGTTTTCCGTCCCATATTGCTTTGAGACTGCTACTGCACTGTGGCTCCACTCGCAAAAGGAACATTCATTTTATTCACGCAGGATTTCAGATTTCAGATTTCAATTCAGCACGTGAGACAAACCTCGTGAATCACAGAACTTTTCCTCAACAATGTGCTCGAACAAGGCCTTATTTTGGTACTATTAAAGGAGTAGAAACCGTTAGCCTGGCTCTGTCCAAAGTTAGAAGAAGAAATGCCCACAAACAACTCTAAAGCTCGCTAATTAACATGTTGTACATGTTAGTTTAACAAGTACATAAAAAAAATGTGGTTTTAGGGGGAGTTACATATGTGAAGGAACTATTTCTTGGCCAATAACAGTCGGGCGAAGTTTCTGTGCGCAGCATCCTGAAGTCTTGTTGTCACAGTGAAGTTAAAAAGTGCCTTTACAGAGGCCTAATCAAAACTGAAACCTCCGCACAGTATCAGGCAATCTGCTCTGCAATGCTGCTCAGAAGATAATCTGGTTCCCGCACGAGCACCAATCATCGTTTTTACATTTCTGTTTCTGTATGGATTAAACAAACAACATGCAATGTGTCGACTAGCGAGCTTAGAGTTGTTGGTAGGCACAGTTTCCCCCCTGCTGCTAGGCTTAATGCCAAGCTATACTAAACATGACTCTTGTTCTGTACTTAAAGCAAGCCTATGCAACTTTTGTTATACAGCGGCTAGTGTAGCTACAAATTATAATTTAAGGATAATGATGAATGCAAAAATGTCGTGTAACAGTAGCACAAGTAGAAAAGACCTGTGAAGTAAGGTCATTAGCTAACGTTAGCTAACATTAGCTACATGAGGTCATACCAGACCAAGTAATGCTGTAGCAGCAAAACCTCTGTGTATTGATTTGAGCAAAGGTGTGTTTTATTGCTTATGAAGTCAATGTTTAATTTGTAAAATAAATAATGTCATTTCTTCCCTGAAAAGTTACATACTCATAACTTTAACACACAAACACGAGATTGATATTGATCTCTTGATTTCACTCTCGGAAAGAAAGCAAACAAGCACTTTTTCTAAAAATTATGAACTATTCCTTCAAGCCAGGTTCTTAGCCTGATTTCCCCAGCAATGTATAGTATAGATGTGAAGCAGGGCGATCAGTAACCCTTCTCTGGATGGATGAAAATTAAGAAACTATGCCCCCCTGGGAATTCTGGGAAATCTTTTTTTTTTTTCCTGGGAATTTAGCTGCAGATCATGATGTTTCTCATGACACACATAGCAAGGTCAGATCATGGGTCGACTTCTCAGGCTCCCTCACACACACACACACACACACACACACACACACACACACACACACACACACACACACACACACACACACACAGAGTCATCCCATATATGCTTTAGGGAAAATGGTGTGAGTAGTGTGTGTGTGTGTGTGTGTGTGTGTGTGTGTGTGTGTGTGTGTGTGTGTGTGTGTGTGTGTGTGTGTGTGTGTGTGTGTGTGTGTGTGTGTGTGTGTGTGTGTGCTTGCCTCAGAAAGTTGGCCACTCATTAGTAGAGAGCTCTACTAAGGAAGTGGTGGTTACCGATGACTCAGCCAAGCCATGCATTTCATTCTTTCTCACTCTCCAGTCTCTGCGCTCTCCTCACTCTGTCATCTGCTTTTCTTTCTACATTCTATTCATTCCTCTTTTCTATTTCTGCCCTTCTCTCGATCTCTGAATCCATGCCCCCCTCTTCTTTTCTCTCTTTGCCTGATTCATCTTGACCTTTTTGGAGGTATCTCAGTATGAATGTGTGTTTCTGTGTGTGTGTGTCTGTGTGAGTAGGACACTCAGCAATGTGTGTGGGAAGATAACTGGCTCAGAGTGATTAAAACATTCCTTCTCTCTTCTCTTTCCTCTCTCCTCTCTCTTTCTCTGCCCTTTTAGTTTTCACTGAAGACTTTCTGATGAAGAGGAGGATGAAGACTGACAAACTGGTGAGTGAAAGCAAGCTGGACATCAGTTTATTTCAGCATTGGCTGGTATTTATAAAGCTAAGAAGGAATGCAGTTCTAGGAAAGTCTCTTCTTTCAGATTTTAATGTATGGTCTGGTTGAGGACAATTGATCCATCATTCAAGATCAGCATTTCTGCTTTAAGAGGTTTAGTAAAAGATACATTTTTAATTTTTAGGTTGTTTATTTGTAAAGAGCACGGCTAAAGAGCAGGAAGGATTCAAGAGCTAGATGGAAAATATTACAAATGTTTTCCGAACTTTGGTGGATTGCACTTTGAGAGGCGCTGAATGGCTATTTGATGTTACTTTAAGTTTATTTTATTTCTCATAAGTCTTCAAAAAAGCAGTTTTTGAATCTCCTTTTTGTGTAAATAGACCGTAGTGAATAATTTTTCCTTGATCAATAAATAGCACAGCACGCAAAAGCAGTTTCTCGTCCCGCTGCGAGGGGTTAAAAATAGAAATGTAATGTAAAATCTGACAGTGGATAATCAGAGAGACGGTGAATAACACTGTGAGGACAAACGTGTTTGTTCTTTTGGCAGTCGGTCAGGTTGCAGCAAATATCGGCTATATTTGGCACTTGGCAAGTAGCCCGCTTCTCCAAACTTAGTCATGTAATCATGCTGTGACGCACTGACCGCACCTGTGAAGGGCTGAAGTGAAAGTGACTGTGTTATATATCCTGCTGATATTACAGCAGCTGTCTTCAGATGGAACAAGGTGATCAAAGGGCTCCAAATCAGGAGCACTTGATCGATCTGTGTACAGGAATGAGTCTTTTAGTGACGTTGGTGGGAGTTTCACAATCTATACTGACGCACATTATACAAGATCTGTGAGCAGTATGTTATTTCAATGTGCGTAAGAGGAGACTATCAAAAACACACGTACTGTGCTCCAGATTCACATTTTGAATCAACTGAAAGGCTTTGTTGAGTCGGCTAGCTATAAGTGACTAATGTATTTCTGCACAGGTTGCATGCTGTTGTGTAGTTTTTTAATAATGTGTCGGACATGCAGTGATACGAACAAATAAATACATCTTTTTGTGAATTATCGGAATTCGGAAGATGAGCGTATGTGTGGTTTGTTTCATCATTGGTAAATCACTCATTGCTTTTATAGGTCCAGAAATACTTGCAGTGGCAGAAACCTTAGACACATATAGAGACCACTTATCATTGTATATCTACATTTTCACCCTCTGGCAGCCATATTGGAGGTCAGCTCTTGGGTGTGCAGTAGCTGCGAACATCTGATTGTGTATCTGAACATAACACTCAGGCACCAACTGGCATGATTAAGATCTATGTGGCTGACTGGGTAGTGATCATTTCACAGATGCATCTGTTTGACTCTCTGTTTATCTGACTATCAGCTAGCATGGTCATGAAACCATCCCTTCTTATTAAGAGAACTGGGTACCATGTTCCAAGATGGCTCCCCATTCATTCCAATGAAGTGGGGATCATGTGACTTGTAATTCTGACTTTGTTCACTAAGACAAAATTGCCTCACAGCCCAGCGCTGTTCATGGGGGCTTGATCACTGCACACCAGCTAACATATCTAGTAGAAGCCAGCCTTAGTGCTGGCTAAGAGTTGCATCTTACAACATTAGCTGCTTTGCTAATTTACCCTACGAACTACTTACATAGCTCATATCTCAGTCGCCCCCTCTATGTTAGCAGATGGGACATGAGCCAAACTAAAAAATCAAAGTACACATCAAATAGATTTTTCCCAATTCCCAATTTAATTAGTTATTTAATGCTATACACGCTGGGTCAAACGTCATGATTGACAGCTGTGATTGATTGTAGTGTGCTCGTGTATTGGTGGGACCTCGATACAACGGCTCCACTCGCCAATCACCTCTGCGCAGACTCTGGCTCCAAATTACGTCACCAGCGCAAGATTGCAGCGGCTGTATCCGGGATATTTTGGCTCCATTTTTTGTACAGTGGGAGGAAGTCCATGACCTAGCTAAACGTCAGTGCTGTGAAACCTTTTTCCTCTTGTCTCTGTACATATATGAAGTAGATCCATAAAGCCCAGGGATTCGCGCAAATAGTCGCTCAAATTGAAGCGTGGTGTTCTGTGGTGTTCCATGTACAAAAAGCATCAAAGTCATACAAAGAGAAGTGATGCTTTTTCTTTTTGGTCACCTGGTCTGTACATAGTTCCAGACTTGTCTAGTCAGCACACTTGTAGTCGCATGCAGTCTGTCAGTCATGTCCAGAACATCTGGAACATGCAGATGGCGATTTTTTTTTATTTTTATGTTACTCAGATCCTCGTGGCTGCACAGCTGTAGAAAGTACTCTATAATTTGGGCTCCCAGCTGAACAGCTGAAAAAGTAACAAACGTGTCATTCTTGTCTGCATCATTTCTTGAACAGAGTTGTTCATTCAATCTGGAAAGAAAAAAAATACCAAGGTCAAGAGAGGCAAGAGGGGCAATGGTTTGCAGTTATATTTTATTTTTTATTCCTGTTTGAGGAAAACATTAAAGACCTTTCTTTTCTAATCTAAATACATTTCTGTGTAAAAACTGAAAAGTTCACATGATGAAAACATGCAGAACTTGATGTCTCAGTTGAAGTTACGGCCGGCTTTGTATTCAAGTGCGTTGGTTTGTTTACGAACTGTCCAGTCGAGAGCTGTCCATCCACAAAGACCGAAGCTATTTCAATTTAATTACATCTGTGAGTCTCATTTCACTTGTTTGCCATCTGATGCCTGTTTTTCTTTTTTTAGCAGAGCCATTTTCCCACTGAACTGTCGTGATAAATTTAGACCTTGACCTTCATAAATGTCAGCGTTCAGTATCGTCAAACTGCGGCCCAGAGAGTTGGTCTCAATATCAATATCTCTTTCACTCTCTCTCTCGCTCTTTTTATCACTCTTTTCATTCAACACGTTCTTCATAATGTTCTATAAGTGGTATCAGTTTCCATATATTGTCAGAAGGTGGTTCACAAACACACACACACACTCACACCCACCTATGCCAACCCTGTACCGTCAAGGCTCCCCCCCCCCGTTTACGGTAAATGTGTGTTTTTGTCATCTGTAGGCCTGGATGAAGTGATGCAGTTAGTTTTGGTATCATGTCCGTGGCCGTGCATCTCCACCACTGAGAGAGACCGAGAGCAGTGCAGCGTGGGTAGGCGTGGGAGGGCTATGACAGAGATGACTCAGCGTTCTGTTGCCGGGTAGAGAAGCTCAACACTCTCTCACCCCCATACGTTTAAAAATTACAGTATCTGATGTAGCTGTCACTCATGCCCCAGCCCTGGGTGAGCGCTTATCTAAACTGTACGTGGATAATATTTGCATGACACATTTCCCAGCAAGGCTCCATCCACTGGAGAGTTAGCTGTGTGTAGATAATGGATTAATAAATAGCTACGCCAGGCAAGAAACGAAGAAACACCTGGAAAAGATGATGTTAAAGGAGTCCACTAAACTACATTGTTCATTTAACTTGAAAGAATAGTTTGCTGTTAGCTTTGTTAGCATCCAGTGTCGACTTGAAGCTGAATCTAGCCACTTCTAAATCTAGCTTCTACTACATTTAAGCATCCACTAATAATCAAACAGCAGAAACATTACAACACTGACCAGATACTTTTGCTTTGGTGACAAGATGACGTTATCTAAACACAGACTCAGCCAGATGTGTCGGTCTTTAAATTGAGTTATCTACTATCAACTATTCCAATCCTGTCTCCTAGAAATTACATAACACAACTAATTTTCGACCGCAAATACGTTTTCAAAGAAAAGTAACGCTGGCCGGATTACGAGGAAATGTTGTGAAATAATGTATCTGTTGTTGTTGATACTGAACTGAATTTATCAGTAAAATGTTAACTGGCAACATGCTTAATTTGTTTTCCTCCAAAATAACCGATCTTGCAATATAATATCTGCTCATAGTGACCGCAGTGTTTTTTAAAGTTTTTAATGGTGATGTTTGAGCCCTGGCAGTTGGCAGAGACACAACATGTTTAGTACATTTAACGGAAACCACGATCTTTCCCAAACCTTAACCAAAGTGCTGTTGTTGCCCAAACCTAAAAACAACTGGTACGCACACCATCCACCTTCACCACCTCCCTGCAACTCCAGTGCGATACAGAAATGTCAGCGCTTCACTGCTGTAGTTGGCAGAGATGTCAGTCATGCTCACACCCGTGCTTGAGGCATGCATATGTGTACTTAACACAAATAATTTGGGGATCCATCATCGAAACATTGCTTTACGGTACCAGTAGTGGTCACAGCACACATTCAAGCTTAATGGTGTTTATGAGAAGAGTCCATTTGAACCATTGTTCACTGTTTAATGACTTTGCACATGTAGATAAGTGTGAGTGAGTGGAAATATTCAGATAGCTCTCAGGTTGTGATGTGCGCTTAATAGAACAGAAAATAATTCAGCATATTTGTTGTCAATTACAAAGTTTCAGTGCTCTAAATCACTTATTTCTTTTACCACCGTAAAAAAACGTCAAATTTATATATGAAGCTTTTGAAAGAGGTTTCAGTCGGCTGGGCCTAATTTTACACCTCGAGGTGGATACAACAACATCACAAGAATATGTTACGACATTTTTTTAATTTTCTTCTCGAAAGGGCTGGAGTTCGGCAGATAAGAGCAGCTACAGAACAAGTGAGAACTTGCTATGTGTCATCCAGGCGATTAAAGCAGAAACGAGAGATTAGAAAATGACTTTGCACCACAGCTCCCTTGAGGTATACAGCGATCTGCCCCGTTCTCTCGGTCTGAGAATAGACTGTATTTTTGTGATAATATTCCAACTGAAATGTCACATACAAATTAATGCATATACAAATGATTGCACACATTAAAATGTATTAGTCTCAAGGGAATATTCTATTAATATACAGACAACTAGACTAAAAACCAGCAACATGACTGAGTGATGATCCTCCCTTTAATCAGAAATACATGTATAGATAGACAAAGCTATCTCAACACAAAGTCCATTTAGTGGCAGCGTTGGAGCTTTTGATTGCATCCCACAATCCTCCTCAGCAGATGGAGTTTGTCCAGTTGTCAGATGGTCAAAATAAAAAATGTCTACACACTTTGAGGACTTCTCATCCATGTTTCCTCTAAAAGCTGAGATTGAAAGTTCATTCTGGACCTTGAAAAAACAGACGTTGACCAAATAATCTCACCACAAATGCATCTAGAAGCTGTTTAATTCTCCAGAACAGCTGCTAAATGGACCTTGTGTTAAGATTTGTTGTTTCCAAGGTCAAGAATGAACCCTCAAGAATTTCAAGTAAAACTGAGCAGATTTTTATTTGTATAAATTATGCACATTAATAAAACCTCGAATGTACATTATTTTAGGTGCTAACATTGACTTTTTGAGTCTCACAGAAAATGTCCAAATGATTTATCCATGCTGTGTCTGTCCTCTGCTTCTGTGTGTGTGTTAAAGAGGCCCAAAGTTTAAGCAGAAACAAATTTGACTCAACTTCACTTGAAACGAGCTGAGCTTTTTTTTTCTTTTTTTTTTAATCCCGTGAGTGCTTTTACAGTAAATACCGAACATGAGAACAGACAGAGACAAGCCGCAATAAAACGAAGAAGAAAACAACAAAAGACAGAACGAGCAAAATGGGGCCAGAATTGCTTTTGTATGCATGCGTGTGTGTGTAAGTTTGGTACTGGTTTGAATCAAAGTGGTTTTGGTTTGTCTGAACGTGAAACCATGACATCGTCCTTAAAATGCCTTCTCACCTTAGACATTCATGAGTCAGTACTGTAACGTAGTAATGTTTCTCAACCGTGGGGTCGATGGCACCACGTGGGCTCGAGTGATGTGGAGACGGAGACGTTGGACATTTGTAAAACTGTTTTTTTTCTCTAGATGTTAATCACATTTAAATAGAGTTAAAATAGAAAACAATTTCTCATTATTGGATGTGAGCCCACTTTATGGTCCAAAATATAGAATACAACTGAACAAATTCACATGAAAATATCTAAAAACTGTCACATGATAGAAGTGCATGCATTAGATCCTAAATGATGGTGTGTGTGTGTGTGTGTGTGTGTGTGTGTGTGTGTGTGTGTGTGTGTGTGTGTGTGTGTGTGTGTGTGTGTGTGTGTGTGTGTGTGTGTGTGTGTGTGTGTGTGTGTGTGTGTGTGTGTGTGTGTGTGTGTGTGTGTGTTCGTGTTCTCATGAGTCAGACGTCAGGTTCTAATCAATAAATGTCAAAGCTGAATATCCTGTCGAGGTGAAAACAGTAGTAGGTCATTAGTTTGTGGGCGTGTGTGGATGTGTGTGTTCTGTTGCACCTTTTACTCAAAAAGAATTACGCTGCGAGATACAGTAAATGACTAAACGCCACAAACATCACTCTGCTCATTACTCAGGGGTTGTAAGAGAAGCCGCAAAATGACAGAAGTTTTCAGAAGCTCATATTCTACGGTTAGCTGTGTCATTTATCGGCTCAAACTCTTTTAACTCCCGTAGTAAAATGACTAATGTCCTCCTGCTAGAGGCTTAACTTCCTGATTCTGCTTTGTGAAATATGGAGGTTAAAGGGTTCGACTAATCTTTTAAAACGGCCACCTGTCAAACCTAAAAGTGCTTTGTGAAATATGTGCAATGACTGCAGCTTCAAACAAGATGGCATCATTTGAGAGGACTGTCAGCCTCTAGTGGCCTCCATGATACATTCAGCATCTTCAAACGCTACGAGCTGAAGACGTCTGCTGTGTCTCCTTTTCATTCATTTAGATTCAGGTTTTGATCCCACACAGCAAAAGTACAGGATACATCACTTATCTATCATCGAGATCTACACCTATGTACAAATGGAGCATGAAAACGCTGAAATAAAGGGAACTAAATACTAGAGCTGCAAGGATTAGTCGATTTATTGATCAGTCGATGGACAGAAAATGTATTAATTTATTGTTTTAGTCCGTTTTTAAGCAAAAATGCCAAATATTCTCTGGTTCCAGCCTCTCAAATGTGAGTATCTGATGCTTTTCTTTGTCATATATGACCGTAAACTGAATATCTTTAGATTTTAGACTGCTGATAGTATACAACAAGCTATTCATTAGAATACATCTTTTTGGGCATTTTCTTTTACAGTTTTACTGACAAAACAATCGATTAATTAAGAAAATAATCAAATAATCAAAAATGAAAATAATCGTTAATTGCAGCTCTTCTAAATGCTCGTCACAAATAGACACAAGAAAGCTGCAACAAAAGATTTATAATACAGATTTTGAGTTGGGAACTTCTTGTGTCTGCAGATAGCAGCGTTGGCATCTTAAAATACAGTGTTACACTTGTAGCAGCAGAGCCAAAGTGTTTGAAAGTGTGTGTCGTATAAACTTTATTTATATAGCACCTTTTACAAAGTGCGTTACAATAAAAAAATCGTTGTGTATGTCGTGCAACATAAATAAAATCACTGAAAGGCAATTTTTAAAAAAGTGCAAAGCGATGATGTCTTGCAAGCTATTTTACTTGGTGGAATAAAACTTGTAGCTAATAAGTCAGACTTTCATTTTGATGTTTCTTGTAAATCCCTTCAGAAAAGCTCATTTTCCACCGAGACTCTTGGTACCAAACAGCCGAAATAAAAACTTTACAGCCTCCAAAATCTCACCATCCTCTGCCTCTCAATTCTAACCACGCAGTTTCAACTTCACGTCAGGTTACCTGGTCTGAACGTGAGGTGACTGTAATCAGTTCTTTCCGCTCTTCTTCTTGATCTTTAAAACAAACTGGGCGTTGAGAGGGGAGGGCGTGGACAGAAAACAACAGGGCTTATGGGAAGTACAGTAAGTCTCTGTTCTGGAAATGATTAGCAGAAAGAAACGACAGTTAGAAGATACGAATCATCTCCACCGCCGAATCATTTGTTTATTAAAACTAAATATTGAGAGATCAGCATTGATTAAAAAATAGATTGATGTTCTTCTGCTTTTCTGCCGTCTGTCTACACAAAAGCAGCATTTTTCCTCCCAAAATCTGAGCTTTTCCAAAATGATCCATAGAGCTGACAGTGGTGGAAGAAGTACTCGGATCCTTTCCTCAGTGTAAGTAAAAGTACCACTACAACAGTCTAAAAATACTCCATCACAAGTAAAAGTTCTGCATTCAAAATCCAACTTGAGTAAAAGTATCATCAACAAAATGTAATTAAAGCATCAAAAGTACAAAACTTTATAGAAAATTGAATCTGGTGGGTCCCAAGTCCAGGGTCGGACCCCTCCAAAGGGCCACAAGATAAATCTGAGGGGCCATGAGATGATTAACGGGAGAGGAAAGAAGACAAAACAATGTTCTGTTACAGACATTTGTATTCATTTCTTTGGACTTTTCTCTAATCTGTGCTTCTTGAGGAAATGTTGGATAATTTGACCTCGTTATTTAAACCATGTGAGAATGAAATGTCTCTTTGGTGGAGCTGCCAACAACTCGTAGACATCTGTAACTAGACACTGCTTTGTTGTAAAGTGGCCCAGAAAGGTTGAGAACCACAGGTTTAATCTTTTTTCCCATATTTTTTCTTTTTATTTAGAATCGTAATATAAAAAGTAAAAAAACTACAGCTATCGGTTAAATGCAGTTCAGTAAAGTACAGTACTTCCCTCTGAGTCGTAGTGGAGTAGAAGTAAAGTAGCATAAAATAGTACTTGTGCAGTACTTGAGTAAATGTACTCAGTTACTTTCCACCACTGAGAGTGGATAAATACTGATGCAGCAATTGTCAGTGGTCCATAAGGAGGTCAGGTCACACAGCAGTGCCTCCACGAGTCATCGTACTTCTCAAAGATACCTGAGCAGGTTGACTTTACGGGCAGAGTTACCAAATATTATTATTATTTTCTGTATGCTGCTTTAACTCGTACAATGCATCATATTTTATGAGCTTATGTGAGCCTCGATAAAGACTGTAAACTTGTAGAGTTAAAGCAGAAGTTGTAAAATTATAAGTGAGGTTTGCTTTTCTTTGTGTTGCTCCAAATGTTTCCTGAGTTTTTGTCGCTTTGATCACACAGGGGACGCCTGCTTTCCAGGAAACGTTGCCAGTGTTTGACTGCGTTTCCGCTTCACCGCAGCATTAATAATTCATCGTGGCGTGAGTGTTTCCCTGGTGGGAGTAGATCTCATTGTGTGGGTGTTTAAGAACCTGAAACCAGGAGAGGCCACTGACAGTCATGTGAAGTCATGATACTGTGAATGCCACTGTGTGTCTGTTACAAAGACAGAAAGAGGGATGTAGTTCCGTCGTCTCTCCACTAGAGGGCGACTCCTCCCCACAGAAAACAGCCTGTTCACTCCAACACTGTTTTTCTCTCCTTCAATCCTTCAACTCACCTGAAAATACTTTCCAGTCAATTCAAAACATTATTTTCGACGTTTTCCTTTTAATTTTCGATCCAACAGCAACACAAACCGCAACCAGCCGCTGTTTTACCTGATTAAACACCAACTCTCTGTTACAGGAGCTTTGATATCTTAATATCAGTTTACACAGCGATTGTCGGCAAAAATAACACTTTTCATCCAAATCCTCAGTATAATATACCAAAAATATTACTTAAGGTGCTGATAGTGTGGCTGTGGTGCTTAATAGTGAGTTTAAAGTCATTTTATTCTGCTTTACAGTGTCTCTATTCTGTCTGTGGAACTCTAATACACATAATAATATTCCTACAAACTGAATTGCGCTGCCGTTTTGGTTTGAACATAAAAACATGCTCTTTTTCTATTTTTCTTAGTAATCAAATTTATCAAAAGCCACATTATATACACGATTTGATATTATAAATCAGCGTATAGTTTTTTCTTCTTCTGTGAAATCGTTCGCAACAGACCTCCTGTGTGTCTTACATGGTGCGGATCCACGAGAGTCATTAGAAAATGTGGTCATTTTGTCTCTTTGTCTCTTTTCTGACCAGAATTTCAAGACAAGTCAAATGTGATTTTTTACAAAAACGAAAACATGCGTGAGAGTTTTCCCACGTGGGCTTATTAAGGTATTTGACCAACATGTGAGTCCCCTGAAGAAATATATCCCCATCAATATCTAAATAATTCAACCGCATTATGTGTGTGATTTTAGGCCGTCTAATAAACAGTGTGGTGTTGGAGAGAGAAATGCTTCATCAAATATTAGTAACAGTAAATATTACAACACACACACGTGCGGGCCGCGATAGGGGCATGACTTCGCTCCGGTGAAAGTG
Source organism: Enoplosus armatus (assembly GCF_043641665.1). Lineage (NCBI taxonomy): Eukaryota > Metazoa > Chordata > Actinopteri > Centrarchiformes > Enoplosidae > Enoplosus > Enoplosus armatus. The sequence goes on along the minus strand of NC_092191.1, from coordinate 6,013,462 downwards.
TCCGAGCACGTCGTCACTTCGGAAGATTTTATAAAAATCAGAGGAAGAAAATGAAATATTTCTTCATATTTATCAGCAGCATAGTTTCTATATTTCATTCTCTGCTGCTGCTGCTGGAAAAATCAAATGTAAAATCGGCCGAAGCTGCAGGAAATGACTCAAGGTTGTGGAAGAAATGATACACAAGCTGTTGTTGGTCGGTGTGATGAATAATTAGGCTACTGACTAAGTGACTGTGATTTCCACATGGATGTCTTCATCTGCTGATCATGAAAACTTCACGTCCTCATCAGATCACTGTGTGTTGAGACGCGATGGCCTGAAAAAAAACAAAACACGTCAGTCGAGCTTCTCAGACAAAAACACGCAAAACAAAAAAGAAAAAGTCATGAAATTAAATCTAGATGTGATCCTTGTTTTTAGCTTTTGGCCTCTGGTCACGTCTCATACACAGTTTGCTTCCGTCACTGCGGGGCGGCGAGTCTGTGCCCTTTAACGCATTTTAGTTTTGGCGGTGTTGATGTATTTATTCATCTTGTTATTCCATCGCAATACAGCCGCGTTACTTTATTATTTAATGTATCTTCTCAGAAACCTTTTATTAAACTACCGATATGAAGAATATCTATTGAAATATATCCACAAACTCCGGAGAGTTATCGCTGCCCACGTGTTTATAAAAAAAAAAGGCCGAATTAAAAGAGAAATTAAGATATTTTTCATGGTTTAAAAACTGTTTACTTCTTAGAGGGGAAAAAAAACACAACGCGTGATATGAATAAAATGTTAACAAGATGTCACGACTTCCTTTGCTTGATATGAAAATATCTCTGGATGTTGTTGACAGGTGTGTTATTACTCTGTAAACATAAAAAAACAACAAGTAACAGATAATCAAAATGTCACAGCCTGATAAGCTTCCTGTGTGATGAGAAGGCAGACATTTGACATTTTGGGTTTGTTTTTCCTTCTCACACTTTCACACACACAGAGAGAGAGAAGTCATGTCAAGTCACACAGGCAGGAATTCATGATTAAGTGTTTTTCTACAGACTGTTAAGAGAAGTAGATGGTGTATTAGTGACGTTAGTACTATAATAAAGTACTATTATTATTTTAAACATGACAGAATAATTATATCAGAAACACTGTCAAAGTTGCACTCTCTTATTTAGTAGAAATAATGATCAATAGCATATAAAGTGACAGTTCTATTTTTCTGTAAACTTCACCTTGAACTTTGTTTCATGGCTAAAATTATTAGTAAGAGAGAACAAGAGAATAACTAAATGCCTCTTATTCAATATCCGCCTCTCTGCAGTGAAAGAAAAATCCCAAAACGGATTCAAACCTGCTCAAACAAGCTGTGAAATCAACTTCAGCGTTTGAATTTCATTTTCTTTGAACTTTGAATATATAAAGTTTCACATCTTTCTTCTCGTGTGAGTGTGTTTGTGTGTTTCTGAGTCACCTGCGGTTGTGAGGAAGATAATATTCACCCCACTGGTGTCTCTCGCTTTAAGTCAGCATAAAATGGATATTAGAAATGTTAAAGGTTGAATGGTAACTGACTGCGGGCTGCACAGTTGATGTCCATGTAGGAGGTTGCACTGTGTCAGCTGCATTAACTGAGAACCAGATAATACAAACATGTAAAGGGTGTAGTGTGGAAAATAAAGGAGAGAGAACTGAAACAACAAACTGAAAATCTAGCATTAATTTATACTTTTCACTGCAAAAAATCCTAAATCTTTATGTAACTTCTTCCATTGTGCTCTTACATAAGAGGTGTTTATTATGAATTTACAGTGTAAAGATTAATGTCATAGTAAGTTCAGTTTGAGGAGTTTAACCTCCACAAAATCCCTTAATAAAAATCAGTATATTTTATATTAAGATTCAGAAGAAACACACATTCTGCTTCAGTCTATGGCAAAACAACACGAAACAAAAGATTATCAGCACGTGTTAAATATTCACTTCAGTAAATCAAACTGTTAATTATGGGAACACCGTATGAAGTTATAAAGCTACATATGCACTCAGTCGCCAGTTTATTTGGTAAACCGACTAAAACATGAAGTTTTTAATGTTCAGCTGTTGTTGAGGTGTTTCTGTTATTTTGCCTCCCCTCATTGATATAAATGGGGTGGATGAAATAATACAAATACCTGCAGTCGGTATAATGCAGTACAGTTCAACAGGTCTCTAAAACAGTTTCAACAATGACTGAACTTTACAACCTTCACGAAGGCCTGATTTATTGCAGGACTGTTGTATTCGACTGCATTCGTTTTAGCTAGGTGTTCCTAATAAACTGGCAACAGAGTGTAAGTGTAGCATCAGGCCATGTATTCAGGAAGTGTGAGACGCCATTTTCTGAAGCAGAAGCTTTTAAAGTGGGTGTGGTGCTTCATAGATAAATTGTTATTGTATTACGGTGAAAAAGGCTTTAATCTGTATTCGAATGTATCTGGTAGTTTTGGATTTTTACTTTTAGCTGTGTTTAATATTTTGGTCATGGGAACCGCAGCTTGGTGTAAGTTGCTCTGGATAAGTATGTGTCTTGTGCTCGTCCCTTTGTAGATTTATTAAGAAACTATTTTAACTTTTTCATTTGCTTGAAATTCACCCTTATCTGATTTCAGAGAAACATCAAGTGAAACTGTTCAATAAATACGGTACTTTCATTCAAACCATCGTCACCTACTCGGGGATGAAGTTACACCTGCTCCTACAGAAAGCACCGAGCTGGTTATGCTGTTGTGGTTAATGCCTTAATGATGATACATCCACGTGTTTTTGAAGAAGTGACTGTTCAGTTTCCGGTATATGGGAGACATATAAATTAAACTGTACAACAATGTGACCTTAGATCTGCTCCGTTTGGTCATTTATGACCTAAGAGGGGAAATAATAACATCCCCCCTCATCTCCTGCGTGTTTCTTTATTCAGCACTTACAGTATTGATTATACAGTGTAGTTCACGAGCATTATAACAGTGACATGTTTGTTTTTATTGTAGCTCTGACTTCAATGTTGAATTTCAGCTTTCAGGCTGTCTGGAGGTGTTTGTATCCATATTAAATGAACTGTGTGGGACTCGTAGCTTTTTGTTTTACCTCTTGGGGAAGGAGTATGTATAAAGAAAACACACACGCTTCATTGCATGTGAATATAAACTCCCTCAAATTAAAGTTGAAAGTCAACACTTTAACCCTCACTGGTTCATTTCAGATGAAAACTGTCCAAATATTTACAGACTGAACTGTAGAAGGACAGAGAAATCACCAGCCCAGTGCTGTAGTGAGATGTGTTGTAATGCTGCCTGCTGTTAGGGTTTTGTTTTTTTCTTCTTCTTCTTTAGCTTCTTGTGTAGTGAGGGACAAAATGTCACCACTGGGAGACGCATGTTGTGAGTGTTGTGGCACAAGAGTTGAACCTGAGATGTGTACGTGGTGTTTTGGCTGCAGAACGTGAGATTAACGCCGGTAAAGAGAACTGTACTGAAACGGTGAAAATGTGTGTTACCAATTGTAAAAAAAAACAAAAAACAAAAAGAAACTGTAATGCCATTCACTCTGGCAGACCCACGTTACAAACGCATGTTCAGAAACACACAACTTAATCTGAGGTGAAATCCCAGTGTTCCTAAAGAAAGCAAATGCTGTGTATCAGACTGGATTATGAGGAAATGTGAATGAAATCAGTCACAAAACATCAATAACATTTACACGCTCTAGAAAGCACAATTAATTGACACCTTTTGGATTTTAGTATTTCAATGTAAGCATCAGACATATATACAGAATGTGTCATTCAGTGTTTGAAACCTGCTCGAGGGGCCTCTGTCTGGTGCTGACACATTGGCACACAGCAGGTTATGTAAGGCCTCCATGCGAGATGATGTTGAATCAATAACAGCATTAAAAACACACATCACTGCCGCAGTGCTTACATCTGACAGAGATGTACTTGTCCTAAAATAACTCACTAGTTAAGCTGAATTGCAGAGGATGTGTTTTCCACTGGAGTTCTCTGTCTAATTCAAAACGTAGCGTAAGTGAATTGAAGCACGGATGATATCAAAGGAGGAGGTTTCGGTGTTTTTTGTGTTTTTTTTAACGTGGAGAATGAAACCCGATGTTTGTGTCAACCTCGCTGTTGTTGTGAAGCTTCATAAGGAAATCAGGCAAGGATCCGGCCGTGAAGCATGCCGGCTATGGAAATGAGAGATTATTATCATTAAGTCATCCTGTCCCACTCGCAGCACACACACACACACACCCACACCCACACACACACCCACACACACACATCCCTGCTAACACCCTCATACTGTCTCACGCAGGTAAACACCCACATACTCGCTTTGTCTCAGCACGCACTTTTACATGAACATCTTGTAATCACATTTGCCAAGAGAATGCCACTTGTGTTTTCTAAAGGCCTCTCTGGCTCACTGGGATCTTCACGGGTCACCTTGACAGATATTATAAATCTGCTGTGTGTGCTACGCTTCTTTTTTTTTTTCTTTTTGCACTCTGCTGGGCTTTTGGTTTTGAGCATGTAACTGATAATATCACCGTTCCTCTGCAGCATCCAGTGAGTTTAAAGATGTGCATGAAAGGAAAGGAGGGTTTATTTGTAGAGTACATTTCAGACACAAAGGCAGTTCAAACTTTGAAAAGGAAATACAGCTTTAAATATTACAATGATAATTAAAACATAAACAATTTAAAATAATCTAAATTAAATACAAGATGCATTCATACTGCTGTTGTTAGTATCACTATTTCTGCTAATACTTACATTACTACTACTACTACTAGAATTTCTACTATCATTACTATGATTACTAATAAAGAAGATAACTACTATTGTAGCTACTTTCTTTATTAATCATTATAGTCGTAGTAATTACAGTAGTAGCAATATTCATTACAATTTCTACCATTACAAATATTACAACTACTACTACAACTGATACTACTGCTATTACTACTATTAACATTACCACAACTACTACTACTACTACTACTACTACTACTAGTGCATTAACATTACTGCCTTTCTTTCTGTTATATTACAATGACAGGCAGATGAATGCAGATTAAAGTACATGTTTACATACATAGTGTTTTACTTGGCTCAGTTTTACCATCAATACACGGATGTGTTGTAGTTTAATTAGTCAAGTTTGTATTTGATATATTACATTATGTTTTGATACATATGGATATAATACCATGTGTTTTAGGTAAGTAGTGTTTTTGGGCCATTGATTATCGCAGATTATTTTCTCGATTCATTCATTAATTGATCTTTTTGTCTCTAAAATGTCAGAAAATTGTGAAAAATGCTCATTATAGTTTCCCAGAGCCCAACGTCATATACTCACATTTCTTATTTTATCTTATAAATAGTCCAATACCCAAAGATGTTCAGTTTGAAGGGATGTGAAACATAGAACAGCAACATTACGTACTATTACGATTATAATAACTGCCATTCTGTAGTAGCAATTACCGTAACTGTTATTACAACTGACTGCACCACCTCCACAGTTTCGTTTTCCTGTCTTCATGTTCCCGTGACTAATTAATTGGCTGTGCCATTAAAGTCTTATGTTACAATATACTTCTGTAGCTCTGCATTATGAGAAATAATTGTCTGCAGCTTATAATGAGTGCTGGTATTTTGGAATTATTAAATGCGTGATTATAGTCTGTTTATATGTTTGTTGGGCCGCATGTGGATGGAGGGCAGACATGGGCAGATGACGACCCTGACGTCATGCAGATCCTCGCCTGACCCACATGTCCATGTGGATTCAGAGAGTATAATTTCAGTTTAAGCTGACAGTCAGATTTTGGTGTCTTGCTAGTGAAACTGGTTACAAAGAGACTGGATTGGTCAGCCAGCTGTTTGACCAACGTAGTGTATCAAATCAATTAAAAAAAAAACAACAAAAAACCTACCAGCTGCTGGTCAGAGAAGCTGCACCAGCTTGACCAGATGCTCGAGCCCTGACCATAATTACTGGTTTAGGTGGTCACTAGCTCCGGATGATACAGTATTGTAAGCACATGTTCGTCGTATGTGGTCAACCAGCATTTACCTCATTTACCATCTAACTAGCATCACTCAGTTCCTGACCAACAGAAGCCCAGCTGTTCCCGTCAGCACATCCGCTTTGCTCTCAGTACTGAGGCCATGTCCTCTCTATTTTTCCTGGATGTGTTCAACAGACTGATTTCAGCGGTTTTAAGCACAATATGTTTTAAATTTGACTACTTTTATGACACATAAGACACAATAATACATAAACGATTCCGTATTTCTGGCTTTGAAACAGTATTTGGACCTTCATATTTGTAATTTCTAAAAATAAATACTGGACGGAACTATTTAATTTGGTACTAATTACAGAGGAAACAGTGGCAAAGGTCTGACAGTTTAGTTGTTGATTTTTTTTCTGGACAGAACCACCATATTTAAATAAAACTTGTACAAAATATCACTGAAGAGCTATCTCTGTAAATGAAATATGAAAAACTGAATAATTACAGAAACATTTGGACACTCTGATGTTGGTGCCCATCAGAAATGAGCTCAGGCCGTCTACACACCAGCAGCCATCTTTACGTTGTGATTTTCCAGCAGAGAGATACATGCATGAAGGAGGATTTCTACAGTTGCAGCCACACACAGCAGTAGGAGTGTTTTTTTTTGCCAGTCACTACAGTAAATTGAGTAAAATATTAACCACCTGGCTCGTCTCTTCTGTCAGAAATGTCACTTTCCTCTCTGCAGTTTGCTGCATTTCCTGATGTTCCACCCGCTGTTAGCATGGCATTTAGAGCAGATGAGCGTGACCTTTGAACGTTAAGAGAAAAACAAATTTGAATCTTGCACACAGCTGTAAATAGCAGGTACATCACCCTGTTACTGCCAGAGTCTAAAAATGTGCTGTTCTGCAAAAAGAAAAATCTACAGGAGTGTGTGTGTGTGTGTGTGACTCCCACATTTCAGAAAAACAGAGAGGCAGTTGGTGTATAATGAATTGAACTCTGTGCTGAAGGTGTGTGCTTTGTTGACTTTGTCGTGTGTGAACTGATGCCATTTTTGAGCTTTTAGCCGTGCACGTAACGGCTGAACATATAACAGAAGGATACCTGAAACCGTTTCTTGTTGCCTCCACTCTAAAACTGAATAATTTGCATCATGTGAAGATTGTTTTTCCAATTTTTAGATTTTTTCCAGAGTAGACCTGCTACTGCATGCTGTTATCTACTCGAAGTGTGTATTGGCCTGTGAACTACTCACATATGACAGACAATAGTTTGTGATATGTTTAGATAATGTTGTCAACTAGAAATTAACAATGACATTATCAGGTCAAAACTGCTCTTAAATAAACCACGTCTGTTTAGCTCTACATTGAGATTCAGTGATTATTTCTGTTATAATAATAATCTGCCAATTATTTCTAAATTAATCGATTCATTCTTTTTTCCATAAAAGGTCTGAAAATAGTGTAAAATGTCCAAAGCGACATCTTTAAATTGCTTGTTTTGTTAGACGGACCAACTGAATACATTCAATTTATCATCAAAGGAGACGAAAACCTCCAATTCACAATTAATCTGTTAGTTAGTTAGTTAGTTTCCAATTAATTTTCTGTTGCCCATCTAATTTGATTAATTGGCGAATAGTTTCATCTCTACGATCAGCTGTTATATATATAAATATAGTTGTGAAGAGATGAGAAACCTCCACAAGGCAGGGAAAACCTAGAGAATAAGAGACATGAAGAAAGATGAAAGAAACTGAAAATAAAGGAGATAAAAGTTGTGAGAGGTCAGGTGAGAGGAGTGTGTGGGCTTTATTTGGCTCCACAGATGGCACACACAAAATGTTAAATGTCAGCATGCAGCAATACCGTTGCCTCCTGTCAAACTCGTCTCCCTGAATAGTAAAGCACGAAACCCACAAACCTTTTCTCAGTTTTGTTTTTCAGAAGTTGACAAACCTGTTGTTTCACCTCCAAGCTGACTAAATATGGTGTGTTTTGAGCCAAGATACATGTTCACATTCCTGGAACACGCACAGTTATCCCCGCCACTCATCACCTGTTTATTTATCAGAAACAGTTTCTGAAGGATTCCCCTATCACAGGCCTGTCTGTTCCTGTCTACCAGTCACACCGCACTGTGCGAGGAAATAATCTGCTAATTTGAGGTAGAGAGATCATGTGCCGAGCGATCACAGGCAACCTGCTTACTCGCCTGCCTCTTATCTCATCTGCCTCTGTCTGATCTGAAGCTCCGTGTCATTAACAAAGCAGAACTCTGACACGAACTGGACTTTCCCATCATATTCATCAATTCTGACCAAAATCTCGACAGTTGTTACTCACGTCTCACCTGCCTGAGTGCAGCTCTACTATAAGGATTTAAAGTCAAATGGAAATCACAAAAGTCAGTCTTCTTTTATCAGCAAGTCAGTTATTTTTAACTGGTTGAGGGTCTTTGGTGCAGAGCCAGATGGATAAATCAGCTGGGCTGATTTATTGGATATTAGATATATTTCACTGTGTATAAACTGGCCAATAATTAACAAGAAATTGCAGCACAGAACAGGACTTTTGTATCAGACTGCATTAGTTTTAGCCAGGTGAACCTAATAAACTGGCAACCGAGTGTATTTAATGAGCTACTTGGCTAATCTAATCTAGCCTGCAAACTGATCTTAGCCTGTGTTTGTTCGGTCCCTTGTGGATTGTTGTTCAAAGTCTGTGTCTTAAGCTGCCGTCCTGCTGTTAGTCAGCGTCATGGTCAGTTGTAGATGTTAATACTTTATGCAAATATAGTTTAAAATGACATTTCTTTTTTTTCAAAAGACAGAACAGGACATAAGACTTACAGAGCAGATCTGTACGCTGTAGCGGGACAAAAAAAACATGCGGTTTAATTCCGTTGGACCTGCCATCTTGATTTATTATTGCACTGCTTTGAAAGCTGCCAGCTGGCAGATACAAAACAAGAAAGAGCTGAAGCAGCGACTAAGATGGCAGCTACAATTCAAGAAAGGTTTGACTTTAGATCATTTTTATTATTTTTACTGTCATGAGTCACCAGTGAGCTGGAAAAGACATGCGTTGTACATTGGCAGGGCTGCGCTGGAGGGGCTGCAACCTGGCAGAACAGATGTGCGCTCTCCAGCCAAGCAGCGTTTTATCTTTCGGAGCTCAGTTGTTTAAAAATGTGCGCTCAGATAATTGGCCTATTGTTGACGTCTGAAAACTTACCACTCTTTCGGTTTCCATGTTTTCATTTCAAGTGAAGGATGGATTGAGAAAAGTCTGCGGCCTTTAAGCAGCAGGTTTCTGAGAGGGCTTTTTACTGAGCCTTGAACCAAAACCTGCTCAGTGGTTTGGTCAGAATCGATCATTATGGTGGAAAAGCCTGGCTCACGATGAAAACTATCGTAATTATACTGTAAACAGACTTCTGTCGGAATTAGCTCTTTGATCTTTAAGCTCTAGTGAAGAACACTTGTTTTCTCAGACACGGTGAAGTGATGAAGAAGGTGAAAATTAAACAACAACAAAGCCTTATATCTACAGTTTCCTCAGAAAATCATTTGTAAGAAGATGACTACATTTCACAGTAGGTGAGGAAGACTGGGGGACGTGTGAGTGGAGATAGCATCCTCTGTGGATCTGTTGGTTTTTTATGCTAACTGGTGAGGGTCCAGGCTGGCTGGGATGAGTCCACAATCCTGCACTCTGTCAACACGGTTTCAATGTGTTAGTTTTCAATGTTCTCACTGGGAGCCATGAAACCTCTGCCAACTCTCAGAGGTGTGAATCATAACCATTCAAATGTTACTCATATTTTATTTAGCTTCTGTTTATTCTTCTGTCTAAATTCTCCTCAACATCTGAGATGATAGTGGTTGTTCCCAAGTGGCTGAAATTCATCTGTTATCACAATAAAAGAAAGCCATCGAAGTCAAACATTTCTCATTCACTGTTCCTCGTGACAAGCTGAGAGGCTGAAGTGGATTAAATAGTGACTTGCAAATATTTCATAACATTTAGTTAAGCTCAGAGTTACCAAACCACTTGGGTGTACCCTGGTTTATCACGTGGGAAAACACATAGTACTTCTTTTAAAATGTCACACAATTATGCAATGGATGTGACTGTGAGTGTTTCCAAATTTAAATGAGGTCCTTTGATCACAAAGGCACATCTGTGTCTTTTTTTACACTCTCCTCTCTTTGTTGCTTGTGTCTAGAAACAAGCTTTGTGGCTTTAGGCATTTACTGTTAAAATCACCAGGAAACACACACTATCTGGTACATTTGACTTTAGTTGCCTGTTGTTGTTGTTGTTGTTGTGTTTTTTTCCATCTGCTTTGCCCCAAATTATGTTTTCTATCACCCCGAAGGCAACACAAGTGAAATTTCAGCTCTGATGCTGAACAAACTTCCCAGATATCTGAAAATGAGTCCAGTTTTAGCTTTGTTGTCTCACTTTAAGGTCCAAGCAGCGCAGCCACTTCCAGCAGGAGACAAAATCAGTTTTTTGTTTGTTCTCAGATGGAGTTGCTGTTGAGGTTTACCACATAGGAAAATACAATAAATGCAAGATTATTTTGGGCGCTGACAACGCAGCTGCATCTCTTACCTCATCACCGTTGTACTATAACCACAGTAAAGAACGTTCATTGTCACTGCTTTATGCGTAATTACTGTAATTATTTGCAGTCTGTGGGAGAACAGCAGATCACATGAAATATAGCGAACTGAAATTAGAGTCATCTTACAGAGGGTGTGTAACATGGCACCTGATGCTAAAATTAAATGAAATCAGTGTAAGAAAAAAAACAAAACAGTATAAACACACCACAAACGTCTCCTTCTTCTCCAGTTATTTTTGTCTGTAGTCGTGTCTTTAAAAACACTGCAGTGAGATTATGTCAAAATTTCAAATGATCTTCTATCTTCTTTTGTTTGACTTTATTCTTCTCTTGAGAAGATGATTTCTTGGAACCAGATTGAAATATTCGTACTGCTTTGGCAGATCTTTATCACTTGTTTGCAGAAAATAAGGTTTTTATGACACAAATGTCGACAGTGAATACTCATTTTTAGAAAATAATGACTCACTTAACAACAGTTAGTCTGTGCCATTGTGTGTTTTGTACGTAAGTCTGTGTGTGTGCGTGGGACCTCTCCCACTTGTGGTTGCCTTGTCTCCCAGACCGTAGGAGGCCTGCAGTCTCTCACATCAGGACAGCTAGATGTCTGCAAGCCACCAACTTAATCACACACACACACACACACACACACACACACACACACACTCGTGCACACACATTGTTCGCTGATGTAGAGGCTGATAAACAGACACACATGTCGTGAGGAGAGAAGTGCTAAGGTTTAAAGACACAAATAGTCAGTTTACCTCCCGACTGACCAGATACAATCAACTTCTAACAGTTAGAAGATGCACTAACATGTTTAGAGTGTAAATACTGTAGAGGTGTTTGAGGATAGAGGCTTTTTTTTTTTTTAAATGTTCACAGAAAAGTTTGTGTTGTGCAGAGATTTAATGTTTCTGCAGTACTTTTCTTTAGCTCTTATGTTTATTGATAACTTTGCATAAAGTCCCATTATTGTGTACAGAGAGATGTGGTAGAGTGGTCGATTGTTTGATAAGAATTCATAAACCCACACTAAAGGTCATGGGTTTGATTCTTGCAATAGCTAATGTGACACATAACAGTTGTATCTGGTTGAAGCTTGAAGTCTCTCTACTTACATTGTGTGCTGCACTGGAAAAAAACACCCTCTATCCTAAATATTTAAAATGTAAACTGGATACTTAAGTATTAAGATGATAGAGATTTTAAAGAATAAGGCCGGCAATTTTTTCCACGGTCCATGAAGAGACCAAAGCAGACTGAAAATGGTTCCCAACAAATGGACTACTTACTCCTGTTTAAGTAATGTTTACTAAAAACTACAAAGAAATTACAGTACCTAGCCTTTTCAAGAGTCCGCAGTTCTGTGAGACTGTGTCAAAGTATTGATGGACATTGTTAGTTTTGGTCTTCTGGGATTTGTTGACAATAATGGAAATATATATCCTGATAGTGTCGTCACAGTTTTCATTTACATTATGCTCACAGAGGCAGACTGACAGTGAATTCTCCTTTTTTCATTTGAAACAACATATTTTTGGTCCACGACTGCAGAGACCTGTCTTGTAGTATAGTTTGTGTAGTGCTAAGTCGTTTTGTTTGTTTCGTGGGTGTACAAAGTGTAGTACTGTAACCCCAGAGTCCAAGGTTTGCATCCAGACTCCTGTCTGTGGTTGGGGGAAGACTAGGGAAAGATTGTGGTTTAAGGTTAAATATTGATAATCACTTTGTCTCAAGTCACTGCAGACATTTTCTGTATTATATTAGACTACGATCTTTCCATAACCTTAAATTGCAGCCAGTCCCTAACATAACCATGGAAACGTTTGCATCAGCATCAGCTTTGTAACTCAGTGTAACCTGAGGACATTCAAGTAGACAGGCCTCATTGTTTCTGAATCCTTCACATTTTGCATATAGGAAGAGAGTGGGACTCGTGGTGCTCTGTTCTATAAGCTTCGCTGCACTTGGACACAGCAGGTAGTTCTGTTTTCTCTTGGATTATTTTATTTCATGATTTACACTGTTGCTACAGTCGTGTACTGTCGTCTTTATAGACCTCAGAATGTCAGACTTTAAAATGAGGTCAAAAGACTCACACTCACTGCAGCCTTGTCACCTTCTCTGATTCTTTCTCAGTCCACCTTAAGTGTTGACTCGGCCTTTGTCAACTCGTGTGATTTCAGTGATTGAAACTTGAATATTAGTGAGACCAAGCAGTTCTTGCCTTTCAAAATAAATCAATTTCCTGTCCTCTAATTGAAAGACAAGACTGCTAATTGGATGTAAGCAGATGTAATGGGCCCTTTCACTTGTGGACCTCCACTTACAGTAACAACCTTTTTTACTGTTATTAAGTGTCAGCAAATAGAGCCTCCAAGTGTGTAGTGCTGGAATTAGTAATAATCTGCATTGCATATGTGGATGCAGTGATATACAGTAGTAGTAGTAGTAGTAGTAGTCTTTTCCTTCATCATTGTTAAGTGACACACATTTCTGACCTTTCTAGATTGTTCTAGCTGAGAATCTCTTTTTAGTTCTCAACATTACTAATAACAGTTTCTATCTCTTATCTGGCTTGACTCCAGACTTATTGGAGGTTTCCCTAGTAGCGAGGATGAAGGCTAAACTTCAGATTGTTCTGCATTATACAGTGGACGCTGGTGATGTTTAAGTGCCCCATTGAGAGACCAGGGAGGTCCTCTGTTCCTGCAGTGGTCAGATGTCTTTAATGAACATCTGTATGTGAATGTGATGGTAATGGTGGGAATAACTGATCCAGCTTTGATCACGGTATCTTCTGATATCTGAGCACTTTGATGTTGATTAAACATTTAAAAGACATGTGGAGTAAAATGAGTTTAGAAGTGAAACTTTAGAAGCCTCTTAAACTGTGCTTCATCAGAAGTGCTTGTCGGGTGGTCAGATTGCTTTGGAAACCCCCTCCCCTCACTGTCTGTGTCTGACCATTTCTGTGACTTTCAGGAACTGACGATCTGACATTGCCACCGCTTAATCAATGCAGTGATTAGCCAGCTGCGCGGAGGATTTTTTTTCATATTTTACACAACTATTTCTGTCTCTTTTCATGTGAACAACCGGGTGCAACACTCTGAATGCCTTCCAGAAGAGACTGTCTGAAAATGTGTCCTATCACGTCCTCCTCCCTCTCTGTGATTGACTTCCAGTGTGTCCGTCCTGAACAGCAATAAACACTTGATTTCCAACGTGGTCGGAAAACACGTCGCACAAACTAGTTCTCTTCGGGCCCAACCCTTAAACGCTGTCGTGCTGTGATTATCTTGTACACAAGGACTTTATGTTTACTGTTGCAAATTCACCCCAAAACATTGTCAGCTACGGCAGAGATGCAATGTTAAAATGGCATCTGGTCTATTTGTGCATCAGGTACATGACTATCTACTTCATATGTATTTTATGTGTATGAACTGTACATTATTTATGTGCTATATCCATCTATCTGTCTGAGATTCAATAGAAAACAGTAAAATAATGATTTGACTGTTAAGGGATATCACCTCTTGTGTTTTTCACACGTCAGCACACATTTGAATGGAGCTTTGTTCTTCTTGTTGTCTGTCATTGTTGCCTGTTGCTGGGGAGTGTCGGCCAATGAAATGACCAGTGGTGTGTTCAGTTAAGGTTGTCAGCCATTTTGTATTTGTCCTGATATCAACACCGCAGCAATGAATTGGAGGTTCAGCGTCTCTCTGCAAAATGCTTTTGAGCATCTTTACTGGCTCTGTAGTGGTTTAACAAACTCTTGTTGACTTCCCCCTCGGAAGATCCCTGATGCCAATACTCAAGTGCATATGTGTGACACTGAGCTGTCAAGAGATGAGTGTGTTGTCACTTTCACATCTATTAAAAGCAAAGCATTGCACTGTGAGATTTTTAGCTAAATGTAGTAACATACAGAGCACTGTAGGTTAAGTGCCTTGCTTAAGGGTACCGTGATGGTAGTTTTTGAGGTGGGGGTGAGGAGGAGGATTACTCATTCACTTTCTCCACATAGTTTTCCGAGCTCAACTTTCTCGTCGTCTCATTGTTACACCAGCAGCACTCAGGCAGGACGCGTTATTAGTCACAATAAGTAAAGTTCAAACCGCTTAATTTAATCCTTGCTACCACACGATTCAGAGCTCACTCAGATCACCATGTACACCGTTTACTGGACGAATTGTTTATATAATACAATTGCAGACAACTTATATAATGCAGCAGAAAGTAATGATGATGTATGCATTCGTGAAGGGGAGACAAATTCAGTTAGTGTGGAGGTGTGTGAGGCCTCGTTATAATTGGTTGTGCTGCTCAGCACTTCAACACACCAACAGATGGTAGTGTTGTTTTCACGTCGCTCTTCAAAATGGAGACCACAGCTCTCCTACAGACTTTTGTTCTGTCTCTGCAGCCTCCCACATTTCTCTGCTCTGTCAACCCATCTACACGCACCACAATGTAACCAACATGTCTATCTGTCTTACTTCACACTCTCTCTCCCTCTCTTATTTTGGGCCTCTTTCATACATTTTTTTTTTCCCTTTTTCTTTCACTTTTCTCTTGTTGTTTCTGCTTCAAAACATTCAGAAGCACACAAAAGAGAGGAAAGTAGACTTTTCTATTCCTCTACTTGCAGTGAAACTGAATCAAAAAGAGAACTGCTTTGATCGATGAGGCATTAAAGGTGACATGATTCAGACTGAACCCACGTTTTAGAAACTAACGCTTTAAACTATGACTAGTGAATGTAATGCAGAACAAACCTTTTTTAATGTATACATCAAAAGCTTCCCACATTTCTCTTCGGTATAGTTTCACCTGTCACCTGTTGTTTTATTTTCAGTCTGTCTTTCTACCTAAAATATTGATAATGCAAAAGTGGGGGACAGTAAATTTGAGCTCATGTTCTCAAACTGAGCCAAAAGAGTCAAACATTAATACATTTACAAATGCTTTTGTTAATGGAAGTTCTTTATTTTGATCCTGATTCCTTCCTTCTGTCTTTTCTGCTTATACCTTGCCATTTTTCTTTCATTTTCTCCCCTCTTTCAACTTAAAAATATCAGCGGCAGAGCGAGAGGAAAAGTGTTTCAGCTCCTCTACCCACCGTTCTCTCATCCTCTCAGCTTCCTTTTTGCTTTTTGAAACGCGCCTGATCGCATCAAAGACGTCTTCTCCTTTGCTCTCTGACTAATTTTCATAGTAAAAGATGCAGAGTAAAGCTGATCTGTCTCCCCTTTTATATTTTAGGCGGCACAGTCATGCTGGATTATGTCATGTTTTTCGAGTGTACTTTGTGAAATAGGTCGGTGGGACGATTGTCTCCAGCGACGGCTGTTTACATCCCACAGAGACAAACCCAGTCTCTGCTGTCCGGGGAAAAATTGTCCACCTTAGTTCTGATATGACTTTGTGTTTACTGCTTTTGTTGGACACTAGGAAATTGTAGTCGGAGGCTGGCTGCTTTTCTGTTTGTCACAGGCCCCTGAACGTTCCTCAGTCCGTCTACGTGTGAAAAACAAACTTAAACTGTTGATGATGGTGCAGAAAAGAATGCTAAATAATTATTTGAAACTTGACGTGTGCACAAAGCGTGGTTTACTTGCTTCAGGTTTGTGTTTTTTAATAAATAAAACTGCCAGTAATAGTGAAACTCTGAATCAGAATGAGAATTACTTTGATCGATGATCCTTTAAAGGTGACATATAAACTCTGGCGTCGTGGGTGGAGTGGTGTTAAATGTTGGCAAACGGTTGTTTTCTTTTTTAGGTTGTTAAGTGTGATTCTTCAAACTTACTAACAGAAGCTTAGTGTGCTGAAACATTTTTAATATCTTCAAGAATATTTAGGACACTATGTAATTCCACACTGACATTTAGATTATAGTTTGTGAATGTGATTCGACTTATTTCAAGCTTGTTTTGAAATTAAACTGATTTAAGTAAATTAAACAATATAAATTCTACAATATGAGCATTGCCACACTCTGTACTATTTTATTTTATCTATGAAATGATTGGTCATACCGAAAGTGAAGCAGATGCTGAAACTCTAACGTGACATTTAATTGTGTCGAATTTGTTTTTCAAGATGTGTGTCGGTTACAAAGTACGCTGCTCAAACTGACACATAAGCTCCAACCTGTGACTGTATTTTGAGTTAATTGGTGTCAGACTTGTTTTCTTCTTATAAATAAATCCATAAGACATACTGAAACTATGATGCTTTGGAGTGATAATATTACCAGAGCACCAGGGGAAATTTGCCTTAGTGAAATGTTCGGTTCTCTGACAACCCACTCACTTTCGACTGGAAAAAAAAAAAAAAAAAGTCTTTTAACCTTTTCAGCAACAACAAATGCACGTTAAAAAAAAAAAGAAGAAAAAAATGAGTGTCTGTGAGTGAAATGAGGCTGAATATTATCAGGGTGCTGTGTTTCTTCACTGCTGTCAACCAGTTCAAAGTCATCTTAATACTCAATTTGACTTTCTTTTCTTTTGTTGTTCTCGAGCGTTTGCATATTTTTTACATTTTCTATTTTCGCATCTCTCGCCATATGTGTGCCTGTTCGATAATTTCTTGTTTATGACTGAGACGAGCACTTTCAAAATGACACTCTCAGTATTTCACAGCGCGTCATAAACGCACAGTGTTGACAATATTTCTTTTTATTGATGTGACTGTGGTGTGTGATTACTGTAGCTACACTTTAATTCATGATTCCTGATTTGATTTTAGGAAACAGCTTTACAATTAATTTTCTTATAACCCAGTTGATTAGTTAAATGTTTCCTTCAGTATTGTGTTTTTTAGTTTTGGGGACATTTTAAAAAGCTATACAGTACATATTGTATTTTATATTTGACTTCTGCCAATGAGACATTAGTTGTTCCTGATGCCGACTTTAATTATTACCCCAATCATTCTCTTAAGGGTGTTTTCTGACAAGGCTTGCCTGCAGTGGTTAGTTTAAGATATTAAATGTCACTGTATGTTCGCTCTCCCTGGTCTGAAATGAGACAATGAGTAAATATAAACATGTTTATGGTTTCAGTCAGGCAGTGTTGCGTGCTCAGAGTCCGTGGGTGGCATCACTTTGCTGCCATCAGTGACGGTTTCAATAGTTCTAATCAACTCGATAACTTGATCTTGTGTGTGTGTGTGTGTGTGTGTGTGTGTGTGTGTGTGTGTGTACAGCTACTGTTATATACTGATCTGTGTGTGTGTGTGTGTGTGTGTGTGTGTGTGTACAGCTACTGTTATATACTGATCTGTGTGTGTGTGTATATGAGCCTATGCATGTGTGTACAGTATATACGATGTGCACTGTACTGTATATCTGCATTGATCTGTGTGTGTGTGTTTTTGTATATGTGGTTGTTTTTCCTGTCTGCTTTTTGAGTGTGTGTGCTTCTGCATTTTGTGTGCGTGTGTGTGTGTTTGCACATACAGTATTTGTGCGCATATATTTATACATGTATGTATTTGTGTGTCTTTGTCAGGCTGCGTGTGTGTTTTCAGTATGTGTGCATACATGTATGTTCTTATTACACATACAATATGATAACTGATTCTATGTTTGGTCTAGTTGTGTACATACAGTATTTGTACAGAATGTGTACAGGTCTGTGTGTACATGTACATATATTTGTCAGTGTGTGTGTACATGTTTATATCTGACCATGTATGTGGTTCTATGATTGTGTTTCCGTCAACATTGTTTGAACAAATGTGTACTTGTGTGTGTGTTTGTGAATGTGAGCGTTTATTTTTGACTGTTTATGTAGTTGTATGAGTGTGTGTACTTCTGCACTTGTATGCGTGTGTGTGTGTGTGTGTGTGTGTGTGTGTGTGTGTGTGTGTGTAGATACATTATTTATTGTACAGTATGTTTACGGCTCTGGGAGTACATGTTTAAATATTTGTCTATGTGTGTTTGCATTTATGTCTTTGTCCTAATGTAGACTACGTGTGTGTACAGTATGTGTGCATATGTATATGTTATTATTATTATTATTATTACAATGACTTCTACTAGCATGTGTGTGAACGTATGTGCTCTTGTGTGTGTAATGTGTATGTTGTATATTTATATGTAGGCTGTGTGTGTGTGTGTGTGTGTGCAATTTTGATTAATTATTAATAGTATTATTAGTATTGTGTGTGTGTTTGTGTGTGTAATGTGTATGTTGTATATTTATATGTAGGCTGTGTGTGTGTGTGTGTGTGTGCAATTTTGATTAATTATTAATAGTATTATTACTGTTATGTGCATGCACGTATGCCTACGTGTGTTCATTTCTGGCTGTGCATGTGGTTCTATAAGTGTGTGTTTATCTGCAGATACAGATGGTGAGATTAAACCTGCAGAGAAACATACACACTAAAATCCCTGGTGACGGAATAACTGGTGTTATTTTTTGTTTACCCATTTTTACTCAGTAAAAACAAGACACAACAAGCTCAAGTTTTACCTCAAAACTGCAAAGGACTCACATATTATTAACAATCAGTAACAAATAGTGACATGTAAGATTAAAAAGACCTGCAGATTCTTCCATGCAGGGTCACTGACTGTTTTGATGAAAATTATATGAATCATATGTTGTGGCTTTCACAATTTAACACGTTGATGAGATGTTGTACCGTCAACCATCCACCACCATCAAGACACCTGTTGAGGGAATATCTTTTAGAAGAACAGTGTTGATCCCTCCAGTAGAGTTTCATTGATCGAGCTGTCCTGGAGGCTCATGGTGGCCTGACACGTCACTAAGGCACCAATTATTTTCTTTAATGTGTCACCCATCTGCATGTGTGTGTACTTATATGTGTACATCTGTGTGTACAGTATTTCTCACCATATGGTATGTGCTAATACGTAGCTTGTGTGTGTGTGTGTGTGTGTGTACAGCACTGTGTATGTATTTATTTGCATGCAGGTGGACGTGTGAAAGAGCTTGTTCCCTCTTCTTGCTGCTCATCGTCTGTCTGTCCCGGCTGACATTTAAACATTCAAATCAGAGACTGTTTGAGGCACATGACAAGATTTCAGGCCTTGTTCGATATAATCACTTAATATTACTGCAGTTTGTAGAGACACGGAGGTTTTAAATGGTTTCAAGACCCCCTCAGCACAGATGTGATGTTTTTGAGGTTTCCAGTGGCACAAGCACGTTTCCTACGGGCCCCGGAAGTCCTTCACATGTCTAGAAGGTTGCTAAGGAGATAAACGACTTGTTAAAAAGATCCTGAGGAAAACACTGCCATGGAGATTGAAAAGTCGTTTGATGTCCTGATGTGTTTGGGATTCCTGCTGAGGTGGACGGTGTGATTCTGATCAAAGGTGGTTAGAAAAACATGAAAATGAAAAAATGAAGGTGAGGTTTTCATAATTAATGCACATATTGCCTGTCAGCGTTTCTGAGGCCTTCCTGTGTCATCTGTGTGGGTGTGTCTCTGGACAAGATCAGCCTCTTGAAACTGAAATTCAAATGACACACACACACACACACACACACACAGATATTTATCATGTTTTCTTGTCAGGATTTCACCTCCTGTTTACGATATTACAGTCAGACGTTGTTCTGCAAGACAGAATAAGAGCATTTCAGTGGTGTTTCAGGTTATCAGTCGGGTATTCGGGTTCTTTTGGGTGATTGAAGTGATTAATTAATTAATTAATTCCAGCAGCATGTTGTTCTGCTTGTCAGGTGTTTCGTTACCAAAGCATTTTTAGGTTTTTAAAAAGTACCAACGTCACTTCATGGCTTTGCTTGGTTTTGATTCAGTGTGTTGCAGCAGCATCGTATCTGCGTATCAGAAAATGAACCATTTTGATCGTTCACAGCTTCAATCTTTTTTTATAGTGGGTGTGAATGTGTAAGTAAAACATGTTAAAGCCTTACCATATCCTGCCTGATATGTTGTGTGATACATTTATTACAGAATACATAATCATAAAACATAAAATAATGTAAACTGGACAGTTACTGTAAACAGAGTTTATCTGAACGTTAGTTAGTTAGTTTCCAGTTTTTCTAATTAAATTAATTTTTAAAGCACATGCTCTCGTCTGAAAGATCATGTTTTTAACTTTTTGTGAGATCTTTACACCAGCATGTTTACTTTCACTTGAGTAAATGTGTCGTGTATTATGAATATATACAATATGTACTCCACAGCTGGTTGCTTGTCGGCACATCATTTGGCCTTCTGTATTTACAACTTCATGTCTGCACATGTCGCCATGTTGTTAATTTAATTGGTAAAGTAGGAAGCATCATGAGCTTTGACTTATTAGGCTTTGAATCTTTTCAAATCAAATTTGAGTCGTTTGTTTAGGACATTTAAATGTTTACATATGTTGTTATATTAAAAACTTGGAATGGTGGTAAAATTAAGACAGAAATTACAGTCAAGCTACTGTAGCCTGACAGTGTACCACCAACAACACCTACTATCTTTTTAGCTTAACTTGTACCCATTATTAATTATTAATTCTATCAGTATTTAGAGAGCTATTCAAAACAATTCAAAGTTGTTTAACACACATCCACAGAGAGGGTGTGTGTGTGTGTGTGTGTGTGTGTGTGTGTGTGTGTGTGTGTGTGTGTGTGTGTGTGAGAGATATGGTACATCGAGTCAGTCAGTTTTACATTGTTGACATTCAAAGGGTGCAAAGTGGCATTGATGACAGGTCTTGAAGTTAACCAGCATCCTGCCAAAGACTTGGCTGTGTAATCTAGTATCCATAGCAACAGCGAGAGCACCATAATATAGCATTATTGACTGCTGTCACACAGGTACAAATTAATACATTGATTCAATAAAAGTGATTGGTAATACAACGTAATAATCCTGTTATTATTGAGTTATGACTAAATGTATTCATACAATGTATTTACATTTAACATGATGCAGTGCTGATATTGAGCAAACTGTCTGGTGACAAAAAGCTGATGTTTACTTCTCTCATATCCTACAGACAAGGTGGCATCACTGACCTGGTTTAAACTGCTGACTCCTTTGAGAACCAGAGCCAAAATTCTGACATTTAACAATACATTTAAGTCTGTTTGAATATCTGTTGAATTCATTTTTTTTCATGGGTAGAAAGGGAGCAGAAATCTAAACCCAGTGACCTGCTCGAACAACCTCATTTTACCCAAAATGCATTTCACAGTGTTTGGTGTGCCGTGCCTTGCTACATGTGTAAATACACAAATAGTGCATTATATAAACGGTGTTGACAGAGTGTTTGGAAGGACTGTCTGCCGATGAGGTATTGTACCTCCATCTGTCAGGACGTCTTACAAGGACAGCAGCTGTTCTTTTGTGGCAGGTCGTGTGTGCAAATGCAGTGCATGTAAAGTGCGTCAAACAAGTCTCGTTAAGCAATTAACCCTTAATGAAGCTTCCGCCTGGCACTTTTGTTTTATTTTGAAAATTGAGACATCAATTCATTTTTATTACCTGGATGTTTTTTTCTGAACATTTTTTCTTCAAGTAATAGTTCTGTCTCATAAACTACAGCTACAGTTCAGCTTACTGTAAATAAACACACACAAGTGCTTTCGAGCTCTCTCGCTGCAGTTTTAGCTACGTTTCACATAACAGGTGACAACAAGCCCTCGTGTTTATATATACAGCTTTTAGACGATAGCTTTGGATGGCTGATTATTTTGCTCCTAGAACTTGTTGTTGTTTTTTGGAAACATGTATATACTCTGTACTGACTGAAATGTAGCTCGTCAATATATGTGAAGTGTCGACTGCGAGCAGGAGGATTATTGTTTCTACTGCCTGCCGTCACGTGCGCTTAAGTGCACATGCAAGTGTGGGTATCAGGTCAGACCCGGAGACAGAACGGTTTAACAAAAAGACACTGTTCAGTTGCATTATGGGAAATGTAGGATCCAGTGTTTTAGGTGTTTAGATATTTCAGCCTTTGTTGATTAAATTTTGACTTTTCTACTTTTGATCTGTTTCTAAGTGTAACACTACAGTAAATCTCTGGAGCACCTTTAAGTTAAAATATGTGGATGTCACAAAATGTGACCTAAAGTTAGTTTAGAGAAAGTGAGAGGACTTTCAAAACAGAGGGATAATGTAATATTTTGTCCTTTAGCTCATTTCATTTTCTCTGTTCTGTTGATGTTACTGTGTGTGAGAGCACACACAAGTCCAAAGTTTAGTGAGGATATTAATGTGGGCAGCACACTGAGGTGTAAACAAAGACATTAACAGTGTATAGATAAGATTCATTGCTCTGACTCGTTTGTGATTTTGTTGAACTCTACAGACTCCCGGGAACTTTAGTCACATCTTTGGCTTAGTCACAGCGGCTCGTCATTGCTTGCTTTTGTTCTAGGAATCACTCTGCTGTTGTATACATTGCCAGTGAAGTGTATAGGAACCTCAGCTAAATGTAAATATGCTACAGTAGGCCATATACTGAGAGTTGAAACACACTGACTGGATTTTCCCTGAGCTCCGCTGCCTCAGCAACTCACTGATATTAAACCTCTCACTTCCTTTTTGAAGCCGCTTTGTTTACCAGCCAACATGCTATTTTTACTGGAGGCCTCTCATCTCGTTCACAGCCTCGGTTTACTGTTGAAAAGGATGTGTCCTCTTCAGCACATGTCTCGTTTGGAACAACACACACACACACGTGTTACTTCTCAGTGCAGCATCTGACACTATCCTGTGCAGGATAGAAAATATCAAACTTTGGTCAGCTGCCTCTGATCTGTGTGGCTGTGAGTTTTCCCAAATGCAACTAAAACCTGACTTTATTTCCCCCTGCTTCCAGTCTCTATGGTTAGCTTAGCTTAGCCTGGCCCTAGCTTCATATATGGCTGAGTCATGCTGCCTTCTGAAATTGACAATGGAGGAGGGTACAATGTTGAGCAATGTGTGAGTTGTGTGTCATTTTCAACACGTGGGAGTGTAGTTTGAGGTCATGCATATCTCTTGTTCACTTGGACACAATATATAGCTAACAGGAGCTCATATTGACACAAAGTGAGACACAATTATGAGAGCACCTCCATTTTGTAATTCAATATATGTCTGTGCTATATTCTTCCCTTGTGAGGCTTTTATGCTCAATTTGAACTGTGTCAGAGAGGTTGACTCAGCTGTATGGTCATTTGTGTTATTCTTGAATTGGACCACATTATCTCATAAGGTGTTTGTGCATAAAAGGGGTGGGGGGTGGGGGGGGTTGGTTAAAGTAACAGGAGACCTAACATATATAATACCTCACTGGTTCATTCCTCAGTTTAATTATAGTTAGAATAACAATAGATAACGCAGCTCTCTGTCAAAACCAAAGTGACTGTTTGTGTGCCAAAGCAGGTTTTACAAGACGGAAATCACTGTGAAGTATGTGTGACCGGTCTGTGAAAAGACTTTGATGAACTGCACAGATTGTGCCCCTGAACACCACAAAATCAGGTTCACTAAAGCGGATATTATTGTTGGAGAAGAATCACTCGGTTGACCGCTAATTGGCTCTTTCTGCTACATTGAAGGACACTGGATTTAAGATGCCAGAATTTACCGGTTGGTCCCATCCAAACCAAAAATCTGTCGCAGGAGAAGCCGACTAGACGACGGCTCAAATCTTTATATTACATTGTTATGTTCAGTGTTGTGCATTAACACATTACTTAAGGCATTACAGCTTTTTTTGGCAAGGTAGTGTAAGGGATTACATTTTTCTTTATTGATCCATGTTTTATTTTCATGTCCATAAAATATCAGAAAAAATCCCTGAAAAACGTTTCTGAACACCAAGATATGACATCTTCAAATGAGTTTACAGAGAAAAGTAGCAGATCTGCACATTTGAGGACCTGGAGCCAGGGAATCATTTGTATTATTGCTTAAGAATGAGTGAAACGATTAATTCACAGTTTAGCTGATTAATTTTGGCTCAGCTTGTTGGTTGTTTGACGAGGAGTTTGATGGCAGGATGTATTACTCTTCCAAAACAGACTCTGGTGGCTCAAAAGTTGTTGTATTTTTGTGTGAGTTTCCCGAGCTGGTTTTGCTAACATTAGCCACTGGTAAACCTACATTTAAGAATCAACTGGTTTGGTTCAGAGTACGAGGGTGTGTGAACCCTGCATCTTCACTGCGAGGACAACGTTAAGCTAGCTATTGTTGAAGGCTGGCTGCTTGTTAAACCACAACGTCTCGTTTTCTATTGCTACATGTGTTAAATACAAAACATGCAGCGTGTGGGTGTGGAGAGTTGTTTAAAGGCACCTTTAATGGAGTTGTACTCAATAACAAAAGTAAAATAACAAGTAAGGAATATCTTTTTCTGCAACCACCATTTCTTAAGTAACCATCCCAACACGTGTTATATTATATATGTTTTGTATTATTATGTCCTGTTTGAGACTTTTGTCTGTAAAAACATAAATACATTCACACTTTTATGTTGCAGTGTGACTGTGTTCAGTCCTACATGGAGAACTAGTAGTGGAAATAGTAATAGTGGTTGAGTAGTGGTGATAGTAGAAGTCATAATGAGTGCTATAGTAGTAAATATGTTTCCGTCAACAGTTGTTATAACAACAGGAGCAGCAGTAGTAGCAACAGTTGTTCATATCAGTGCATGTCAAGTGTGATAATGTACATATTGAAAACAGTTGCTAAGAATAACAAATTCAACTACATCCAGATGCAGATGAATGTGAAAAATGAATCATTTGAATGAGTTGCACTCTTGTAGATTGACATTTTACATTACAGCATTTGGAGCATTTATCTGTTTTGGAGGCAGTTTTCAAGTGTAAAGTCGACAATAGGCATATTTTTTCTCTTCTCTCATCATCATGAATCACCCATCATGACTAACTCTGCACTATGAAAACACTTGATGGCTTATGATTTAGTGTCTCAGTTCTGTGGTCGTGGGTTAAATTTAGGGTAAGAACTCTGGTTTGTGCTGAAGGTTAATTGAGGATAAGGTTGAACCAGGTTTAGGTTATTGTAATGTGATGTACTTTGTGTGCTTATGCAGATGGTGACCCTCGGGCAGAATTGTTGTTTCATCACCTGACTGTCTGTTCACAACAGCGTGGGAAGAAGAAACAGAGAGACAGAGAGAGAGAAGAAGAAGAATGAGACAGAAAAGAAGAAGAAAACTTGAAATTCAAGCCTGGTTTAATCACTACCGTAAGTTTTTTTTTTCCCAGGCACAAAAGATACAAAATGTACAGAAAGGAAGACAGTGACAACAACTTGGGGGTGTGTCCTATGTGTCTCTAGATTATCTACTTTATATTATGTTGATATAGAAACATGTAAGAACAAGGCAAGTGGATTTTACAGGCATATGAGGATTCAGTAATAAATGAAAAATTAGGATTTGTCATAGCAAAGAACTTTTGGTGCTCGGGTGCAAAATGTATGATAGTGATAAAGATATAAGGCAGAGTGGGAAGAATAACAAGTGTTATTTAAGGCACATTACGGCAGCGTCAGTGATTACAAAGCGATATTTTTATTATGAATCCTCGAGGGAAAATTGTCACTGCAGCGGCACAAAATTCAAGGTGCATGCTGGAGACAAAAGACAAAAAAAGGTATAAATAACACTGAAATTAATTCAAATAAATGTTTGAAGATGAGAGATGAGACAGATTAAAAGTTGACCACCCACATCACGTCTTTCACCTTCTCTCTGTCACACATATACACAAACAGGCTTCAGGTTTAGTCAAATCTCTGCCCACACAAAGCCTCTTTGCATCTGTCTGCTGTGTGTGGGACGGCTTTTCAGACATTGCCTCATGTGTCACACAATACACTAACACATGCAGAATGGTGAGTGAAGAAAAAAAAAAAACCAGGGTTCTCATGACCTTGAAACATGTAGAAAGGTTCGTTTTTCTGGACTACAAGTGGGAATTCTGTGGAATTTTACGTTGTAGTTTTATCTCCGTCGAGAGTATGTTGGTTTTCAGGGCATGTTTTTCAGTCCTGTTAGTTAGTAAGATGTCTCGAACACCTGTCTACAGTTTTCAAAGAAAGTTATGCCATATGTGAAGTAGTGCAGATCCAGGTGTATTTGTTTTTCCAGGAATCGTTACAGGACGCGTTGACATATATCTGGCACCATTTTTGACGTGTTTATTCACCCAGATTAAACATTTTTCTGTCACTAAAATTACACATTTTAAGGACAGTGTAGCTTTGGTTGAGGAGCTTTTTACTTCAGCGAAGTCATTGAACATACTGATGCTGTAGAAAACATATAGGCATATTTGCCATGTATGTTTCATTGAATTATGAAACAAGATGTAGTCATCCAGCATCTTTCAGTGGTTAACACGTGAGAGACGATTGATTCCAGTGGTGAGGGCATCTTGGTATCTCGGATAGAAAAAGAGCAGCAGTGGCAACAGAAAAAACAAAATTCAGATGTAGACACAGTTTAGAAGTGGCTCTGTCATATATACAACTGCTGTGTGTCCACATGAAGAATGCGTGACGCTCTTTCCGCACGGAAATGGGTATTTCTCGAAAAAGAGCGTGCCAAGTGTGTGTGTGTGTGTGTGTGTGTGTGTGTGTGTGTGTGTGTGTGTGTGTGTGTGGCTCCACACAAACTTTGCACCAATCATACGGAGACGTTTATGAGTCAGCTGAAAGGAGTGTGATATCGTACTGCATCAAGGAAAGTGATAACATCAAAGAGAGAATTTGGGCAGCATTTTATTAACACATCAGACACTACAGGGCTCAACAAAGTGCCATATAATAATGATTTATAAGTTAAAAATGTTGCATCTCAAACCATGCAGTAGTTAGTATGATTGACGATGTAAATTGGTGGCTGCTTCAGTCCTGTTACAGGACGTTATTAACTAGCTTTATGTCTAAGATTAAACAGGTGTGTTGTCATTAAGGTGTCTGCCTGGGGCTTGTTCACTTGTGTACGTATAGAGGTCTAACACTGAACAATGCTGATGCAAGGCTCTGATGGGGCACAAAAACTGCATTTCATTTTTGTGCATACCCAGACTTTCAGTGTTCAATCTATTCGAATCAGAGGACAATTCAAACCTGTGACAACAAGTGAATGCAAGAAATTACATTCAACCAGCAGTCCAAAAAACATCCATCTGCACGAGACAGCGGATCTCATATTCAACCTTTGAGACTTTTTCCCATAAAAATGAGGAAATACTTCCGTGGGGTAAGATAATAAGTTGTTAAAGGACTTTCTAAAGAGTGAGTGTTCCTATCTTAGAACAAGCGGCACACTTGTATCATAGAAATTGAATAACAAAATATTTTTAATAAGATTTGTTTAAGAAACAAGTACAATTATCTCACCCCAGGAAGAGAGCTATTTCCCTGTTTTAATAATGCATTTTAGTACTCAATTATAGGCTAAATGACTTGTTAAAATGGGGATTTTTCTTTCTTTTGCAGGGTTCGCGCTGGATTGAGAAACAGTTTCACCACAGGACTATCAGCCTGGTTTCCACCACATCCACACATCCTGACAACCGGTGGGGAAACCACCTCAGCTAAACTCATCCGGTAGGAGTTAGCAAATTTGTAAACCACTGTAATGACAGTGTGATCATGTCTATCTGACAAAATCTCTAACTATTCCTGTTGTGTGTATCAGCTGTGAGAGCTGTGCGTAGGTAATAATGTGAGAGTCATATGATATTAGCGATAGTGATGGAGATTCAAAACATGGGGAGACATGACCTGCAGTGAATGTGGTTTACACGCCTACCTGACATTACCCTATTTCTGCTGTTGCCTGCTCATTTCTAGCTCTCAGTAAAAAGTGTCCAACTCACAGCTTTGCTCAAGTTCTCTTTTTGTGGTTAAAATAATCCTGACCTTCAATATATACTAATAAAACAAAGATTAAACTGTCCTATCAAGTGTGTGACACTTGATCATCGCCTGGTTGTGTTAAACCTGTATTGTAAAAATCAGTTAGGGTATAAAAATCCTCCCACACAGTCTCTCAGTTTCTGTATGCAGATTACAGCAGGGCGTTGCTGTGACTGAAGGAAATGTAGTGCGTCTGTCTGCGAGTCTTTGACACCAAACCTTAACTAAACTGTCATTTCTCTAGCCGTGGCCTGGTTTCCAGCATTACCAGCATGACCACAGTGCTGTACTGGAACAACAGAGGGCCTGTGTGTCTTGCTTAAGACCACCGAATAGAATCACAGCTGTTTTTCCTGCCCAAGTTTTATCAACTGATCTGAGATTTGAATAGATTATCTTCCAGTCACAAATCTGGTTTCTTCGCCCAGACAAAGAGACAATATGAAAGCTGATTATGTATGGAGTACTATAGACGAGACCATGAACACTACACGTTTTAATCTGCCAGTCTGCAGAACCTGCAGCTTTTATGTTCATAATTTACAGATCAATTAACTGGCCACTGAACCCAACAGGGCCTTGAAAGTTTGGAAAATGCTTAATTTTTATCAGTTATGTTTTCAAGGTTAGCAATGTGCTTGATTTTCAACATAATCTGGTGTTTCATCTCATGTAAAGTGTAAATCTTTTGTTGATTGAAATGAAACGATCCTTTTCATATTCATTTGTCGTCTCCTGGCGTCTTGCACCAGACACGGAGTGGACCAGAGCTAGATTGGGCGCCGAAATGGAAAAGGGCGTTCTTCCACTCCGCTCCGAAAGAAAGGCAGCATTACTTTAGTAAGAAGAAAGTAAGAAAGAAAAATCTGGAAGATGCAGACGGTACAATCCGTCTATTCTGCAGTTCAGTTCAGTTTTGTATTATTTTGACTTTCATTGAGGAGGTAAAACACCAAGGGGAAACTACATCGCCATCTTCAAGCCACACGACACCCCAGACAGCCAGTGTAGTGATATTTTAAAGAATCTACATGGAGCATATATAGAGCCTTTTCTTAGAGGCCTGTTATACACAATCTGCAAAATATATCTTCATGTAAACTGCAGGTAGATCAGTTTTTTAACTGCAGCCACCTTCAAACAAGCAAACAAACCATCCAAATTGCGAGCTTCACTGCGTTGACACCTTCTTCTCTCCTCCTCCCCGTCCGTCAGCTATCTCCTCCCTCGTCTACGTTTACATTTGAGCCGTTTCGTCGCCTCTCTAATGCTGGTTGACTGACAGTGAGTGCTGCTGCAGCAGTGGCTCAGATTAATTAGCTAAAGTGGAGTCCATCCATTCATCACAACGTCCTAATGATCAATACTGTCAAGTGTCACGGCGTAAGACGGGGGGGGCAAAAAATGCAAGTGTCAACACCAGAAGCTCATACGTTACCGTGTGTGTGTGAATGTGTGTCTGATGCTTTATGCATCACAGAGAGAGACTGCCTGGCAACACAGAGCAAAGAACTACAAAGCAGCTAACAACAGCAGCTGACGAAGCATTTAGAAAAACTACAAATGAGGGTGGAGGGACACTGAGACTTTTATCAAGGCTTTATATTCATTGTCTTTAATATGTCAGATGTACAATAGTCCTGTTTGTAGAATAAAGGTGGAAAATGTGGTTGCAGGATTCGCATAAACCTCCCACTGATTACATAACTGATTACTGCCTCAGCTGGAGTTATCACACTAACTCCAGTATCTGATTTGGCTTGGTTTAATGAAGACGAGTCATGACACGTTTACACCTTCGTCACAGTTGTTTAAGTGTGATTAAGTCGCTCGTGTGCTTAACAGCAGCTCACGTTTTTCCGTCTGTTTGTTGGAACACAGAGAAAAGAAAACATGTCCAACATAAGAGGGATTATTGGTACATTTTAATTTCATATTTGTTACTGCAGGCACGTAAGCAAAGCCACTGATTGTGATCAATTATTGCTTTGTGTCTACACTCGTCTACCTTGACCTTTACGTATTTTTGAGTTCATACAATGCTTCATTAAAAGGCTTTCGTCAGCCCAGTTACTCAACATTTTCTCAACCAGTCGAGGTGGATTGCAGATCACAGAGTTACATGAGTGATATTTCAAACACTCATACGTTAACAGAAGTAACGTGACGTTTGAGTTTGCGACGGGAGACAGCTGTTCGTTTCCCTGTGTCCTACCGACAGTTGTTTTTTGTTTAAAGCATGGCCACAACTATTCCCTCACCTAAATCAAGTGGCTATTATTGTAACAAAAGGTCCCCAAATCTTTGTAACCCAAACATGATGTTTTTCTAACCAAGTACTGATTTCATCACAACCCATCTTTCCCCAAACTGACCCAAGTCGTGTTTGTTCCTAAACCTAACCAAAGCTTAAGTTGATGTCACGTCATAAAACTGATTTGTTTTTCATCAGTGATTGGTTTGGAAGGCACAGACAAATGATGTTTGTTGGGTGCGTCAGATCAGAAAACGCTTCGTGTCATTCTAAAGGGCAGTTAGAAACAACGATGAATTGTTGTTTTTACACTTCAGCTTTTGTACGGACTAAACAAACGAGATATAACATGTTAACCACTGAGCTTTAGAGGCGCTCGTAGCTGGACTTTGGTTCCTTCAGACAGAACCAGGGTAGCTGTTTTTCCCTGTTTCCAGTTTTTAAGCTAAGCTAACCGGCTGCTGGCTCCGGCTACATATTTAAGATGCAGATATGAGAGTGGTATTGATCTTCCCAAAATGTTGACTTATTGCTTCTAGCAGCAGGACTGCTAGTGAGTAAGGAATTGGTTTGGACGGTAAACTTTCTTAAACCTGTCCACAGGGTGCAGCTTCGTCAGGGTATAACTTTCTTTTATGCAATGTGTGAGGAGTGAAATATGCTCCAAGTCTAAATGAGTTATAACTTGATTTAGATTTCACACATAGAACATATTTAAAAATTCATGGAAGGTAGTTTCATGTTATGCCAAATGAGTTCAGATTGAAGCCATCTGAGGATCGGACCGCCTTCAGTCAATACAGCAAGCAGGGGTGGGGTAATAGAGTATGCTGCAGAGAGAGGTAAATTGAATGCAGACCTGTGAAGCTTTTGTCTGACAGCGATGTGATTTAATTATTGTAACTGAGTCTCTTCCGTGCGTGAGAGCCTGTGTGCATCTGTGTGTTAACAGAGTGGAAATGAAAGTGCAGCATGTTTCCAGTCATCTTCCCTGTGCTCAGTCCGGACACGGCCACTTGGCCAAACACACACACACACACACACACACACACACACACACACACCAAGCACAAAAGCAGCAGATGTAAGTTTTCCCTCTTAAAAGTCTAGTGCAAAAGAGCCTCTATTCCTTCACTTGTTTTGACAGCTGTGTGTGTGTGTGTGTGTGTGCGCGCACACATCACAATTTGTGGTAAATGTCCCACTTCTCTCGTTCTGGTCTCAGGCTCGGCCATTTTATCTCCACATCCATCTCCCCAGTCAGCAAATGAGCTCCCTCTCCCGTGAAATGTAAAATAAAGAGCAGATTAAATGAGAGTCCAGTGGAAAGTAAATCACTCCCTCCGACTCAAACTATCGACTTGATAGAAAAACGTGAGCCTGTCTTGATATAATTTTCTTTTTCACAGCAAACATTTTGACTCCTCATAGTAGGAAAAGGAAAAGACGTTAGTAATAACATTAACGATGCTCCGTGCTTGACTTGTCTTATGTAATAAAGGCCTATGAAAGAGTTTTTGGTCGTTATGTCCAACTAATCAGAAGGAAGTGGGTGGCAAAGTATATATAAGGTGAAACTGTGTGACGTGTATAAGTGATACAAGAGCTTTTCGTTTTAGATGGACGTGTGGAACACATCTTTATATTAGACTACTATTGAGACTGTTTTCTAAAATTCTGTCAAAGATGAAAACATATGACTGAGTTAGCTGAAGTTCGTCTGAACTGAAGAAGAGCTCATCGAGCGCAGGAAGTCATAGTGTGTGTTTCTATAAGTGCCTCTTGCACTGGATTGTCAGCGATGTCCCCCCTCTCTTATCGTATTAGGAAGGGATCTCTTCATGGCCTCTGTGGACAACAGGAATTATTACAGCGACCAATCGCTCTTACTTTTCATCCTACTTTTCAATGGACATGTGTGTATTGTATTAAGATAGTGAACCGACGCTTAAACCAAAGAAAAGAAAAAGAAATCTGAGAAAATACCAAGTGAAAACAGTTTTTTCCCCCTCAAAGCTACACTGCTTCAGAGCAACCAGAAGAATTATTTTGCAGAAAGGAATTAGATGTAATTACAAGTCAAAGGCAGATAAATCATGTAACAACAACAACAACAACAACAACAACATCACAGGCACGCAGGATACAGGATGCAAACAGGCTTTTTAACGCAAGTTGCTGTTTTCAGACCTTTGATGAACAAACCTGTTAAATATTCTGTGTGGTTTCTCTGTGCTGTTGTAGGCGGCTTTTTCTTCATTTGATCACAAAGGATCAGTAAGTCTGTTTTCAATGTTGATTTGCTGTCTGAGTGTCATAACTGTATGTCCCACATGTTGCAGGCTGCATTCAAATGGCCTCTGAAAACTTAACACGGTGTTGGCGTGATCTTAAAATTAGTCATACAGTAGTAGCTTTTTAATTTGCTTTCGGTTTTAACTTCTTCATAAACAACTCACATTTGTATCTACTGATTTTAACTCTCTGTAGCGACAACACAAATATTTGTGAGTAAATATCCAGACATTCATCCATAATATATTTTTTGTCCGATGAGACTCAACTTTCTTTATTGTCTCGAGTGTTAAAGAATTATTTTAACTTTACCCTCATTTTGCCAGTTTTATCATTTAACTAATTCCATGTTTTTTGTTTTAACCGTGGATAAATACGGAGTGTAATTGTTTGGCATCACTGACGGAACCAGTGAAGGCTCAAAATAATCAAGTCGTGTGTCATTTTACATAGATTCACCTTCCATTAATGAGTCTTCAGCTTATTTTCATAGTTGCCTGCATGTTTTAAAGTCACATAAGACAAATATATTTAGTACAAAATACAAATTCATAAAAGCCAACCATTATATTAACATTGTATAAGCAACATAATTTAACAGCACCACAAAGTCAAGCTGAGTTTTAGTTATATGTACCTAATAACAATAACACAGTACGTAGCTCATCCACAATAACAGTAATATTCAGTACAGTTGAATGACTCAGATAGTGTGCTGTGAAAAAGAGGATTGTCAGGAGGAAGACTTATTGGCTGCACAAGTCCCTCGCCTTCACCTTTGATCTTCAGCCAATACATACAGCCGGTGTAAAGTACTCCTTAAACCTGCTTAATGCTGACGCAGGTTTCCACTTTATCAAAAGGGACGACAAGACAAAACATCTGCTCATACATCAAACTGGTTAACCTCCTTTCACCAATAATGAATTGACTGACTTATTAAGAAATCCCGCTGGCGTAACCCCTGATCTTCAACCACATTGCAATTTGTGTTCACACTTACTGGCTGCATGTAGTGAGCATCAGATAGGAGCGTCAGCTGCATGAATATGATGTGGAAGCAGAGTTGTCCTGAGGAAAGAAATGTTGGTAAAACTCAGTCTTCGTAATTCAAAGATGTTGATACTGGAGCTCAAAAAAATTGCCCGTTAGCATTGCATGCTAATTGCCATTTGAATATATCTGGTGTGGAGGGAGGGGCTCGTAGGTTCATCAATGCTAATGCTGCTTTAATGTCATATTTTTCAGACTGTAATAACAAGCAGGCGAGTAGGAGAACATGCTCACGTCAACCTCCTAGTTTTAATTCTTAGATATTATGAATTTCTGACGACTAGAAAAATCTCCCAATTCTCCCAAATTGGAAAAACAAGAGGTTTTCCTGTTGCAGCATTAACACAGTTCTGAAAAAATAGAGATATCTAGTGTATGTGCAAAGGCATCAGCTTTAAAATTTTAATTGTAATAATTTAATGGAAATCTTTTTGGCCGTCAACAAGGGCTCTTATATATAAACTTAATCCACCTTTCAAAAAATCCCTTTATATATATTAGTATCTATACTATCTGATTTTGATTCATGGCTCATCAAACTTTTGTCTTGATAAATACAGAACCTCAATTTATTAAACGTCAAACGTTACTGTTTAATTACTGTAGACGAATGTTGCTCGGACATATTAGGACCTAAAGGGACGTCAACATTTTCCATTAAATAAACTGACTTTCTGATGTTTTACTAACTTCTCTTATATATCTATCACTAAACATAAGTGGGTACAAGCTTTTAAAGCATCCTGCCACTTTCTTTTTGATACATGTACTCCACAGCTGCCCTGAGAGACCTAAATGCAGATCCACTTTATCAGGCAGGGAGGACAAAGCACCGAGCCATTAATCAGACTGGTTAATCCGGTCCTGTCCCTTCAGTAAATTATTCATCCTAGTTATACGTCTTTGTCCTGAGTGAAAAAGATCACTGGAGTGAATGGGCATCCCCGTTTAATCCCTTTGTTTCTTGACTGTCTTGTATTTTTTTTAAAAAGTCATACAGTTTAAGAGAGCTGAGTGAGGTTTTGGGTCGAATGTTGCTGCTGGTGTTTCTCTGCTGAACAGCGCCTTTGGAGTTGTTAAAAATCGGCCGTGGTGTCTCAGAATTGATCTCTGAAATATGTGTTTTCATGTCCTGAGAATCTGATTTAATATATAATACTTGTACTAAAATTGACTGGAAAAAAAAAAAGCCACTCGTAGTGGAATCTTTTTCACAGCTATATGTTGAGTCTGAAACTAAGTGGTTGTCCACTTAAAAGGGCAACCGACTAATTAATCTCCTCAGCTCTTAACAGGATGATTAACAGCGTCACCAAAGCTGAGAAATTTCAAACTGTCTGGGCAGCAGTCGGTGTAATGGCTATGGTGTGAGGAAAGAGGGGTTATAAATGGAAGACTGTAATTTATCTTTTTTGTACTTCTTACAAGGTCTTTAATCACAGTGTCCATCTTTGGGACTTTAAGATGGCTGAAGACGTTCATCCTCAGGAGAAGAGCCTCTCAGTTGGTGGACAATGTGTATATGTGTATATATTACATGTATTAACATAAGATAGCTCTGTTTCTAGGCATTTTAACTGCGTCTACCACAGACAACAGGATACATTTGTGTGCGTACAAATAATCTTCATCTTATCAAGTAATTTTTGTCTATCTTTGAGCCATTAAATCCTTGTTTTCTTAAATTAAATTAAAGAATCCTCCAAGAAGGCAAATCACTGCACTGGAATCATGAAATGATGACACTTGATTATCAAAAATGTTGAGGTTGAAATTACCGCAGATTTTATCACCTGTTTTGAGAAAATAAGACTTTAAACACTCAATTACTACTTGATTAGATGGAAATTCTAGCAGTGCACTGCAACAGACTGCAATACGAATGTTGTAATGTAATGTTGTAATGTGTGTATATATATATATATATATATATATATATATTTCCTTTATTGTTCTTCTATTTACCAAAGTTTTCTCCTAAGTAAAACAACACATTAACATGTTGTGCTGATACGTCACCACAACTAGGCATAAAATATGCATTTAAAATGCTGCAGCCTTTGCAGAGAGAGTACATGCGTTTGGTCACCAGTTCTTATTTGTATGTGATGTCTTTAGTTTAAAATAAAATAAACCACACACCTGATGAAGGGGATATTCTGTCACCAGATTATTGCAAACAGAAAACATACATGTCGTTTCATCCACAGTCCAAACATCTCACTTGTGTCGTCTTACACAACAGTCAGTGAAAACTTTCCAGAACATCCTCTGTGTGTGTAAATGTCTGCAAACAGCTTTCTGCTTCATCTTTTCCAGTGATGCACAAATCTCTGAGGAGGAGGGTCCTATTGTCTGTTGTATAGCCAAAACGTGCGAGGCGCTTTTATTGTACCAGTGAGGCAAAGCTTCAAAGTAAAGCAATCTGCTTTAATCGGTTTAGACCGGGCAGACGGGGTCCATCATGACTAACCAGTGTGGTCAAATCAAAGAGACCCTAATTATTAGTCTTTAAAGTAAATCTGATGTTGTAAATTATGTTTATTCAAGCTACAGTTTCAGGAATTTTAATTGACCCTGTTCATCAAAACACACGTTTAAATTTAGCAAGTTCAGTTTAGCAAGTCCATGAAAACATGATAAACAATAAATAAAAGTTGGAATGACAGCAGAGTAACATTTTACTTCTTTGTGCAGAGATTACATTTTTTTCAATGTCTGCAGTAAATTATAATTTTTAACATGTCATGATGCGTACAGTAGTTCTGTGACAATAACCTGCAGCTGCTAATTGGCCAACAGAACACACTGAGTGAGCTGAGTGGATGTTTTGGTTACAATGAAAAACAAATTGAGGGATGTCCTAAATGTTGCACCTCTGTGTCTGTGCTGCAGACTGTGTGTTGTTCTGTCGTCCATTTCCTCTGCAGAGAACATGTTCGGTATCTGTGCAGGTGACTCGGTCTCCAAACTCTCTCACTTCTTCATGTCTGTGCTTTTAAGGCCGTGAGAGGCCAGGAATTGCTGCCTGTCGTGCTTTTATACTTTGTATTTCCTTTTACACTTTAGATTAATAGCTTAAATTTCGTGTGCCATAAAGCTGGTTTTCTGTGCGTGTAGCCTCAGATGTAGTGGTGTTGAACGCAGCTTAATAGTGAGACTGAATGGTCAGGGTAAAGGTACTGTATCTCCCCAATTTGGTATGATATAAAGATATGACTTTTAATAAAATTGAAGACAGTATAAAAGTGACATGTTTCATATATTTTTAAGGTTCGTTTAAGTTCTATTTGGTCTTACTCATTGAATTGATTTACAACAGTCAGGTCGACTGTTTTATTTTAGCTCTGGTGTAAAGTTTGTCAGATGTCCCTCTAGCTCCAAGCCACCCCCCCCCCCCCCCCCCCCAACACAAACACAAGTTATACGTTATATTAACATACACTGCCCCTGTCCCCCCTGCGTTACATTAACGCACGCACCCCCTACTGGACACTTTATCTGGACACTTTATTTTGGTCACTGCACTGTTTGCTATTTATCTCATCTTATTCTTTTACCTTTATATTTTTACATGCTTGTTGTCTGTCAGATTATATGTTATATGTTAAAAAAATGTAGCACCTTCAGACCACGGCAAATTCCTTGTAATGGATGTTACTTGGCAATAAACAGTTTCTGATTCTGATTCTGATCTGATTCTGATTTTATGTATATATATGCTACTGTTACTATTTTATTATTAGTTTCTTTGACAGGGAAAACTGAACTATTAATGAGCTGGTGCAAGAGGGCTGATTTTCATCAGTTGACCCTGACCAGATGTTGAAAAGGCACCGTTGAAAATAGAATAAAACTACATATTTGTATTGTTTAGCATTAGAAATATGTACAAGATAAAACAGCACACATTCACCAATGAATAATGCCGCAGTATAACACATGGTAGTTTGGACAAATGGGCAAAAAACAAGAAAGGATTAGCTGTTCTGTTTGTTTTTTTAACTTTTGGGCCTAAACGTACTCTCTCTCATTGTTGAGCGTCCATCTGTGACCAAAACACTGACGGAAAAAGAAATAAAATTCTGCTTTAATAAGAGCGGGAAGGTCATCTCTGGATTGTGACGTGTGTGTGTATTTTTAGTCAAAATCATAGCCCGACATTTCCTTTGTTTTTCGTCACTGCTGCCTCGTAGTGTGTGTGTGTGTGTGTGTGTGTGTGTGTGTGTGTGTGTGTGTGTGTGTGTGTGTGTGTGTGTGTCTGTCATGTGTCCTGTCAACAGTCTGATCCAGAAAGTCTGGAAGGAAAGCAGGAAGCTGCAGTGACATTGAACATTGTACACAGATGTTTATTAAATACAAGGGTGGTAGTAAAGAAATAACATATTTATGTTTGCCAAGTTGCTTTTTGTCTGGACTTGTATTTCTGTTTGTAAAGGCAGCAGTTATGTAAGTGCATGGACGTGTGTTTTTTACTATAATTACATAAAGTTTCCTAAACCTTGGGAACTTCACGGGGGACACATGATGTGCAGAAGGGGACTGTTAAGACTGATATATTGATACCATCAATTCAGATTTCAGAATAAAAATAAATACATGTATTATGTTGGCAGACTCTAGTTAATTATGGAGATTAAGAAGCTTAGGTGTCAAAGGCATATTCAGTTTTATGTATTAGATATTTGTAACATGATAACGACTCCTAATTAATAAATTGAACTCTGTCACGCTAAGCACGCATTAAAGAAGGAATGATTTGTTGAAGGTTAATCAGAGCATGAAGCTTATTTCTTCATTCTATTTTTTGATGCTAGTCTGAATCGGCAGAGTCAGAAAAAAGACATGTTTGATAGAAACAACAGCTCATCTATGTTAAAATACCAGCTCATATACCACTTCAATCATTTTGAAAGAAAAAAACCCAACATTTACCAGAAAAGCAACAGAGGAAAAATGTGTAAAACCAGTAACACAGTCCAGATTTTGATCCATCTGCTTGTTATGACTGTAACACATCAGTAGTGCCAGAAGTCATTATGGAGCATTACCTCAAGCAGGTCATTGCTTAATATCCTGTCATTAACAGTATGCACCCTGCGCTGTTTTTAATTAGCCATGCTAATGCAAGTTATCTAATGCAAGTTATTATATTATAGGTTGTTATAATACCTGGGGACGATCTGAGGAACCTTGATGAATCGTAGTCCAGCTTGTTCCTTTTGTTAGCTTCATTTTTAGGGAATTAAAATGTGTTTTCTTCTCTGTAGGTCTGTAAAAAAACACATTTTTATTTGTGAGCAATAAAATCTGATAGTTTATTGTGTTGCATTGTCTGTGCGTTCCAGCCTGTTGTATTTTATTGGCTGACAGTAGGCCTATAATGCACTTAACGATGTCCTATAATACCTGAGCACCACTTAATGCAGCGCGTCACCTTTTTGTTTTCATATTTCTAATGTTATTTTCCTACGTTTCCGCTCATGTTTTTTCTTGTTCTTTTCCTGCATCCTAACAATGTTTTTCTCTTGCTCTGTTCCAGTCGAGATGTTGCTGAGTCAGTTTGGGGTCATGACATCATCATCATGAGATGGGGAGGCTGGCGAGCGGCGACCACAGGCAGCGACAGAAGAGGTGGTGCCTGTGTGTCGTGGTTTTGCAGCTGCCTGGTCCTGGCAAAGAAATTGCGCTGTGGAGTTGCCTCAGGGAATAATTTGCTCAAATGTTGAAAGGAAGAACAAATTCAAAAGGTTTAAAAAGGCAGTAAGTAAGATTTTTATTGTCGCATTGCACCAAATGACCATAAAACACCTGCAGGAGGTTGATAGTGTTGTTAATTGTCCAGGTGCTGAGGGGCTTTTTTGGCTTTCCAAACTGTC
The DNA here is from genome assembly GCF_043641665.1 of Enoplosus armatus. Taxonomy (NCBI): domain Eukaryota; kingdom Metazoa; phylum Chordata; class Actinopteri; order Centrarchiformes; family Enoplosidae; genus Enoplosus; species Enoplosus armatus. The sequence goes on along the minus strand of NC_092191.1, from coordinate 5,973,352 downwards.
TTTTCCGGCTTGTGGGCTGTTTGGGAGCAGAATCTCCACACCCAGTGAAGTCATGATGCGGCTGTTGAAATCCCAGCTGGTGGTGAACACCGCAAGTAACACACAAGTAAAAGATGATTTACCCTCTGGAGTCCTGAGCACTTTTTATTTACAATAACATAACTTTATTTATATATCATGTAGAGACAAGCTGAGAGCACCGGTTGAAAGTGCTGATGTGGAGCTTTCACACATTATCTCTGTAGACTATAACACATGTTATTTATCAAGAACATCTTTTAAAATGTTGAATTATTAATATTTTAATTTGGGCACAAAAACGGGTTGGGATAAAATAAGTTAATATGTAAATAGACTGTATAATATTTTTATTTCTTACCATTGTACATTTCTATAAGTAGCTGTGTCATTTTTCTTGGCAGCAAGGAACAAATAAACTGACAGAATGACTGAATAACAGACTTATAATTGAGTTAGTGTTTGAAAAGTGATACCATGCATGTGGGATGAGGACAGTTTAGTAAGTAAGCACTGCGTTTACGTGCTATTTTATCTGAAAAACAAATATTAAAACAAAAATGCAGCTTACGTATGACAGCTGTTGTTGTTGTTGTTGTTGTTCCATCACAAAACCTGATTCCTCTGTTGAGTCGAGAGTTTTAAAGCTCATCATTAATCAAAATTTTAAAATTAGGCAAGTACATTTTCTGTCCTCCTAATTCAACATTAAACTTTAAATAACATTTTCCAAAACACGAGTAAAGCCTGAATGACTGAATGGATTTGTTCTTCCTCTTGTGGTGCTGTAGGTACAGTAATGAACCTTGCCTGTGTCTTAATAATCAATATAATAAAAATAAATAAATCAACTTAAACAACTTATAATTCAGTTAAATCCTGCTCTTGTTTTGGTATTATAATGTAAGGTCATGAAATGCACCTGACACGTAAATGACTCACTCTAGTCAGAACAAATGCATATATCAATCACACATATCAGTGATCAGCTTGTTAATCATCACACCGTTTAGTGTTGTAACTAACGCTTGTTTTCATTATTGATTTTCTTATTAATCGTTTGGTTTTACAGCCATTACTTATAAACAAGCGAATTAACATAACTTAACTTTTTATGAAGGATAAATCAATATTTTCCGTGTGTTCACACAAACCAGTGGATGAAAAGCTTCAGCACTGAACATAAACAAGTTATTTTAACATTGGATTTATTCTGCGTCGTCAGAGGTTACACATGGAGGCATTGCAGGACCGTTCTGCACTTCCTCAAAATTGTAACTACATGTGTGGGCTGCAATATGGCTGCTTGTGTGTTTTGGCAGTAGAAGGTTTCCACTTCCAGAGCTGCAAACTGTCATGATTGGACCAATTTCAGTGATTAGGGCTAAAAAAAATGAGTCCAGCTGTGATAGATTTGTGTGAATAAGTGTGGGTGAAGGATTTATTAAAAGAAGAGATGTGAAATGCGACTACAGTTTGTAAAAACATCAAATAGAAAGGAAGTTAAAAAAAATCCTAATGATGGACAAAGTTTGTTTTTAAAGTTGAGGAATGATTCTCATAATAGGATCATTATCAAACTTTTATCATTTTAAGCATTTTCTAATACATCCTCAGATAGCACAGCTTTCATACAATGCTCTTCAAAAGTACGCAATAAAAAAATAATTTAATCAATTAAATGTTTCATCATTGATCAATAAACTGTTGATCATTAAGCTTCTGGCTGAGTGTGACTGCTGAGGAACACTGCTGTGTTACTATTAAGACTATTAACAGGTCGTCGTTTATGAGTTGGGTGAGTTTCATGGCCTTCAGGGCTGTAAAGCCACATTGTTAAATTTCAATCAATCAGTGAGAACTTGCATCGTTCCTGTGAGATTTACCATTTCCAAAACACACTTTCCATTTGTTCTACAGATAGTGACTTTCTGTTTGTCCTGAGATGAACCTTTGTCTGCAGGCACGGTTTCAACAGAAATCCCACAGTTTGGCCTGAGTGGTAATTGAGAGGTCCACACTAATGCAGATTTATAAATAACTTTCTGTCTTCAATCCACATAAAGCTTCATTTTCAAGCACTGAAAACTGCACTTGTCGTAAATCCTGACCTCCTGTACGATTGACACATTTTATAGTCCGGTGATCATTTGAGAGACTAAACGGCGCAAATTCACATTGAAAAGAACATAAAACTGAGCAAGCAGACCTGAACACGCCCAGTGAAAAAGATATTGCCGTTTTTGTTTCAGCACCTCAATATGGACGGCAATTTTGTGCGGATAAGACACACTTGGCACCATTTTCAGATTTAATCTGCATTAATGTGAACATGGTCTCTTTTCTACATCAGTATTTTTGTCCTCCTGTCTTCCCCTTCCTTTCTGTCTCAGGCCAAGTGTTGCATGTTGGATAAAACATGTCTGATTCTGACACACAAATCTGTATTCATTTTTTGGACTATTCGCTTTGCTTGTTTGTGAAATCATGCACCACATCACCTCTTCGGGCCTCCAACAGTTATTAAAACGAAATATAAGGTTTAGAGGGAAAATGTCTATTACATCTCACAGCGTGACAAGATACGTTTTTCCTGTCACAACCCAAAAATGTTGAGAAACACTGGTTTAATCTTTTGAAGATGCATTGTATTTTCTTAGTTTATCATATGTTTTGTTCATATGTCAACTGCGCCTGTCAGATAAATGTGGTGCAGTAAAAAGTACAATATATCCCTCTGAAATGTACTGGAGAGTAGAAGTGTTACTTCAACTATCATAAAATGGAAATACTTAAGGACAGGGGAAGACAAATAGCTCAGTTTCTCAGTGTGTACAGTTTATTTTGAGGGAGACAACCCCGGTAGGAGAGAACAGCCAGTAATTTGAGTTTGAGACTGATTTAGGAGCTTGTCTGCGTTTTGTTTTTATTTTAAGACGTTCTGCTGTCATCACAAAATCTCATCAGCAGCAGGCTGAAAAGCATAGAGAGAGAGAGAAGAGATCAAGAGTGAGAGGAAAAGAAATGCTGAAAAAAACAAAACAAGGAAGAAAGGCAGTCCGTGTGTGTGTGTGTGTGTGTGTGTGTGTGTGTGTGTGTGTGTGTGTGAGTGTGTGAGAAGTGTTTGAAAGAGAGCGTGTGAACTAGGAAGAGAGGGACAAAGACCGAACAGGAAAGAGTGCGTGTGAAAGAGAGCAAGACGGAGTGAGTCAGGGAGAGAGAGGAGGAGGAGGAGGAAGAGGAGGAGGAGGAGGAGGAGGAGGGGAGATACAGTATATTTGTCTGCCTGTAAAGCTCAGCATGCTTCTCGTTTTGGATTCAGAGCAAGTTTAGCAGAAGTGAATCCTGACTGTAAGAAACGATGATAATACACCAATAAAACATCTCAAACCGACGAAGATGTCTGTCGTTGTTGTTGTTGTTGTTGTTGTTGGTATGTTTGAAGGAGAACAGCGAAAAGTACATTTAAGACTTAACGTTCACACGCACGTTTGGCTCGACTAGAGAATAATTCGACATGAGGTGAAACCTAAACTGAAACCACAACACATCTCACGACTGATTCACACGAAAAATAAATATAAATGTGGGCGAAGGACACAAGTTAAATGTACTAACCTTACATTTTGAGCATGGACAGATACAACGGGAGTCAAGGCAGTGTTAGAGCTAAGATCAATACATTTAGCTACGAGTAAAACTACATCTGAAATTTAACAGTATATCATAGTTGATCCATGTATTGATTCAGATTTTAACACTTTTTTTAGACAATGGTTATTTATTTTTGAGCAAAGGAGTAGTATTGTTTTCATTAGGATCAGGTTAGTATATCAGACAAATACTGGTCTTTCATTAAAAACAAGCGTTTGTCACTGCTACGTAAACAAGTAGTGTTCTTTTGTTTAGAAATTACTTTACCATTAACACTAACTTAGCTGCAGCTGCAAATCTTGTTTTTGGTTTAGCTTCTTACCTTCCTGCAATGATGTGGAAGTGTAATTGAGGATGTGTCACTTCTGACCACACCCAGCAGAGGTGCATCAGACTTCAAACTTTCAACCAGAGAGGATGTCAAACAATGCATTTTAGCCTGGTATTAAAGGAACAGTAGGGCATTTTGGAAAATCTGCTTATCTACCATCTGACGGAGAGTTAGATGAGCAGTTTGATACCACTCTCGTGTCTGTACAGTAATGATGAAGCTACAGCCAGCAGCTGGTTAGCTTAGCTTAGCATAAAGACTGAAAACAGGGGGAAACAGCTGGCCAAAATGTAACAACATCTGCCTTCCAGCCCCTCTAAAGCTCATCCTTCCACTTAAAAATCTTGAAAAAAGATGCTACTTATAACTCCAGAACTTGCCTGAGAATCATGATGTTTTCTTCAGTATCAAAGCAATTCAGTGATAGCTGTCTGTACGTCCATGGATACAATGCAAACAGGAACTGTTAATAGCTAGTTCAGCATACTTTTGACAAACAAGCACCATTTAAACAAATTTTACGGCTCAAGTTGTAGCCCACAGCCAACTCACTGACTCCATGGCTACACTGTACTTCCTGTTTACGTCCCCAAAAGCCCACAAGTTATGGGAACTATAGAACTGGGTGCAGTTGTCTTGATTTGTGAGGGGGGGTCCTGCAGTGTTAGACTTTGAAAAGTCCCTCTTTAAATAAAGCCATTAGCTCATGAAAAGTTAATTTTCTAGAGACATCTGATGTCATCAACTATGTATAGTAAGTAAACTGAAAAGGGGAAAATCTGTGGCTCTACACTTTTTTTCTAATAGTGAAAAGGCTGGAAACCCCTCAAACAAGTCAAGTCAAGCTAATAAGAGAGAAAAGATGGTCAAGTATTCAGCCTCTCTTGATTTTAACAGAGAAATATCTACACTTATTTTATTAGTGCTGGAAAAAGACAAGACAGTACTTGTATCAGAATTCATGTAAAAAACAATATTTGGTGATTAAATTAAATATGAAAATGCCAAATAAATAAACAAGCATTTAGCGTGTGTCAAACAGAAAAAGGTTTGGACATTTTCTACCGTTGGATATCAGATATAATTATACCCACAAATGTCATTAAATGAGTCAACAGTTCAGGCAGCTCGGTGCTTCAGCTTTGCAGGGCAGACTAGAACAATATGTCTGTCTGTGGCTTTGGTTTCATCTGGTGTCCTAAACAGAGATCAGACAGACAAGAGTACAAACTAGGAAAAGAAAGGTTGAATTTTGACATTTGGATCAGGTCAGGTGACAACACACACACACCCTCAGAGACCCTGCAGAGAGACGGACAATTATCAAGAACAACTGGGAGTCAAAAGAGAGATGGTGTGTATGTGTGTGAAAGAAATTTGGGTGTACGTGATTAGAGACGTGACTTGCAAATCCTGCAGCAAGGTCACAGATTTTATCCTCAGAAACCTCCAGAATTTCTTTGAGCAAAGCACTGAACTCTCCAACCTGCTCTGGACTGATCATGTTGGTGATCCTGACTTTTTATTCCACATCATCATCAGTCAAATATTAAATTCGTCCAATACTTTTTAACTAGATATCTACACCTGCCTGAGCTGTACTTTGTGTTTAATGCTACTTTGCAAATGGTAGCATGCTAACATGCTAAAGGAAGATTGTGAACATTGTAAACATTATACCTGCATCCATCTGTAGCATTGTCTTTAAGAGCATGTTAGCATTTAGCTAACATGCTACAGCCTCTTTTAGAGCTGCTAGCATGGCTGTCAACAATTTATTAAAATTTCTTTCAAAGTGTTAAGTACCTTCCTCATTTCCTTTGTGCATTGCATTGTGGGAGAAGAGTATTTTTCACACTTCACGTCACTTTTCCTGTGTGAACAGACTACTATATACTAAAAACCTGCTTAGAATCAGTATGTAGTTCGGATTTGGGACACGCCGTTACTCTTGAGTGACAGTAATTTGTCAATGCTTCAGTTGTTTTTCATTTGAGTCCAGGTGCAGCACACAGGCAGACAGGTAGATGACCCAGGTGAGGCTACTGTAACACAGTGCCCTGATAACGGTGAGTCACTGGAGTCTTTTCGCTGCAGACGTCAGACAATAAGGGGAGCGTTTACAGATATTCATCACGATGTGCTTCACGTGTACTCTGGCACCTGGACTTCTCACTGTGTGCGTAAATGTTTTTCTTCACTGTGCTGACTCCCCTCTGTCTCAGTTTCACTTTAATACACTCATTTAGTTTTTAAGGACTTAAATAACATTAAATGGGCACTTGGACCTCCTGTTAAACGGCGCCTCTTCAGTGATGATCCAGTGCTGCACTTGTAAATGTAACTAAACTTTCCAACAAATAAATCCGTCTGTCCTATCAAATCAGACTGTGCTGTGTTTCACTCCAGAGACCTGTTTCAACAGGGATTACAGTGATGATAACATTCTAGTGGACCTGTTGTTGTTTTTTTACTGTTGCACCTGCGTGTGACTTGTCTTACTCTCTGTAACCTCCAAGTCAGAACATTATTTCCTGGAAAACACACACTTTTGGACTTGGATTCACCTCCAGATATTTGGATTAAACTGTTGATGAAGATGTTCCGGAGGGGTGGTGTTCATTTGCAAAACAAAAGACGATGCTTCAAACCACTTCTACCTTCTGTCATCAGGGAAACCTAATACATAGGCTTTTAGAAAACCTGGTTCAAACCAGACGGGTTTGGTCTAATTCTTTTAGATAATTTCAGTAACTGTTAACTGTTCAGTTATCTTGTCTATACATTGTATTTCTATATTTCTAACATGACAGACTACAGTAAACACTGTTACAAAACCTTCCCCTCACTGCTTTCCATTGTCATATATTATTTGTTTGTATCTTTATCGTTGACTATAATCAGTTTGTTTTTATTTGTGGGCGAGCTGACTAATTGTGAAATAACCGTGCCAAGCTGCTGTACAAAGTCTCGTCTTGTTTGTGAGATTATAATTACTGAACCGGGCGGCGGTGTTCATCACACAGACACTGTTACGTAAACACAGAAAACAAATACACTGTTCGATCATTTTTAACACTGTGATGACAGCCAGCTGATGGTTAAACACACAGGATCACAGGAGAAACACTGCCGAGTAAACAGATTATTTTTCTATTTCTTTTTCTTTTATTTCAAAAATGTTTTGATGGTTTCTTTTTCAGGGCATTGTTTGAATTTTCTTTAGGATAGATTAGTTTGTATTTATGCTTCACTGGACAATACAAACTACTGTCCTGTGTAGGTGTGTGTGTGTGTGTGTGTGTGTGTGTTGCTCAGTCATTGCAATGCCTCAGGCCTCTGCGCAGCACTGAGTGGGAATACGCCCAGACATGCCTAAGAGCAACCTTTCCACACACACACACACACACACACACACACACACACACACAGAACCTGCTACACACAAGCTTCCATAAACACAACACACACACACACACATACACAGTCATGGACTGTGGTTACAGCCAGCTGCTCAGCTGGTTTACAGCCCAGATAAGACAGTCCTGGGTTCAGCCTCACTCTGACACTGTGGACTCGCTGTTCTGGTAAAATTAACAACAACCTATGACCTCAATGACACCTTGCACAGAACAAGTCAGTGAAATCACACGTACAAGCTGCCCTCTTCAAAGATGAGCTTTGAACATAAATGACATTGTCACTGGTGTTTTTTTGCACAGGTGTTTAGGTATCCACCTCTCCAATACATTAGAGGTGCCCTGAACAGTTTTCACTGGAACTACTTTCTATCAGACATGTTGCTGTTGATTTTTTTAAAATTTAATTTTCAAATGTTTCAAGCAGCACAAATGAAATTTCGGTTTTGTTAAACAAACTCTGGTGCATTTATTTGCCCTGAACTCTGGTGCAGACTAAACAACTGAGCCGAGACCATCTGAAAATGGTGGTCCAAAGGACTGTGTGATAGTAGATATGTGATTTCCACATGAATTAACTACACTACTAAACCCTCTGAAATACAACAGAACAAGATACGTCTTACTCGTCCTCTCTGCGTCTGTCCTTCACTACTTCTGACATACGACGTGCAGATCTCGACTAACGATGCTCATAAATCAAATCATTTCTCGGTGAGAAGATAAATAAACACATAAGAGTCAGTAAAGTGCAACATGACGTGCTGTCAATCTTAGGAATTTGACTTCCTCACATGGGCTCGTATAGTGCTGATGATGCAGGATAACAGTCACCAAAAATGTCCAGTGAATGAGTTAATTCTAACTTTTAATTGTTTGTAAAAAGTCAGTGAGAAGAGAAACTGGAGGTGGAATAAAAGTATAACAATGCATCTTTTTTTTCCTGGTCGAGACCAAGTGAACCAAACTATAGGTATGAAAGCAACCTAAGAGTAAGATACAAAATGGGTTTTGTAAATTTGGTGAACCCACCCTTTTAAATAACTTTCAATAAATCAAGATATATTATTCCCCCCCACATCCCATGCTGTATTGGCATAAGCTGCAGTTAGCTAGCTCATCATAAAGCCCTAAGTGTGGTCAAAGTTCAGTGCTGCCAATAACATGTAACTTTAGAGTGATCATGTGAAAGGGAAGTGACAGGAAAAGAAAAAGAGAAATAAGGTGAAAGTGGAACACGTTTAGTATTTCCATTTACTTTCAGTACAGTCGCTAATGCTCTAATCTAGACTGACGGCACGAGAAAGCAGAAAGCTAATCAGCAGTTGTACACCAATGAGGAGAGACAACTCAAGACTCAGACTTCAGATTCACCATCTTATTATAAATTGTGGATCTGTGTCCTCTACAAGAACCCTACAAGTCTATTTTACACACTTTACACAGTAAAAATACAGATTTTTTTTTTTTTTGATGTGCAGTTGTTTGTTAAAACATTTATTTTAAGGGGAAACATGCAGAGAGCCTATTAGTGTTTGGACAGTGCATATATGAGCTAAATAAAAAATCATAAAAAGAAGCTACAGAGCTGTTAAAACCGACTGAGGGCTGATTCAGCAGTCCTATCTTCTACAGAAACAGATGTCACTTGAGATGCAGGGAAGGATGTCTCATTTCTTTAAACATGTGTAGATTGCTCCCTCCTCACATGTTCTCGTTGCACGTCTCCTCTCCTACACAGCCTTTGACAGCTCCCTCACAGCGCTGAGCCTTTTCTGCCAAATCAAACTGTATAACCATTTGATATAAACAGTCAGTTGTTTGACACAAGTGTCACTGAATGAACTCAAACCACATTAAACATATTAGTAATCACAGTAGCATACGATTGTGCTCAAAGATCCAACTAGCAGACACTTTGCCGGTGTCTGGCAACAAAAGAGGTGATTCACACTAGTTTCATCCACTCAGACGATCACAGGGCTGTGATGCGTTTGTGGTTACGTGTTTCATAAATCTGAAGGAGCATATTTGCAGTGAGGATGGTGATTCAAAGTGTGTATTTTCACAGCAGAATAACTGCCTTGTACGCGCACCAGCTGTCTCTCTATGAATGCTGTGTGGTGTACAACATAGCACCTGAAGTATTATATTGTTATTACAGTTCCCACAAAACAAATGAGTAGTATGTAAACATAATTTCTGGAAGAAGGAGTTGGGACGCTGGCGTGGTGGACAGGGGTGTAGCACATAGGACTCTGAGGAGACTTGCGTTTGTGTCCCATCACAGACCTGCAATTAAGGTTTTGTTTCTTTGTCTTTTTTTAAACCGTACCTATGATCTTTCCCTAACTTTAACCAAGTGCTGTGAATACCTAAACATAACACAAACATTAATAGGTTTAACCGTGCTGTAGTTGCTACGAGCGGATGTTGTATTGCAAGAGTAGACGCTGTCAACAAGTGAAATACGTTGAACATTTTGCAAATACGTTCAGTATCAACATTTTCCAACCACCACATATGTTAAATAACTTTTCCTAGTATGTTGATTAAAAAAAAGAATCCAAGCAACATTACTGCTTCCACCAAGACATATTAGTAGCAGATACACTTGGTTGGATGTCCGCACCTTTCTTTTCTGCCTCTCTATATAAAGGACACACTACTTCCTGTGTTTGCACTGAACGTTGGCTTTGGACATAAATCGACATAATCGATCGTTTAATATCAATGTCGGAAAATGGGCTGTTAAAATCTGTCTGACCGCTTGTGTTTCTTGCAACATTGGACGTTGCTGCATTCTCAGATATCACGGTGCGTTAAATGTTATTACCAATAGGAATGATGGCTAAAACTAAGAAAATAAAATAAAAAAATTGTAACAAACTGGAATTATCCTTTAAAAAATCAATTACTGTACAATCCATAGATTGCTTCAGGCTCTCTGGCGTGTTGTGAAAGTCCTCGGTTTAATAGATTAGACCTAGTAGACTAATTAAAAAAACCTAATTTCTGAAAACACTCCCTTTCTTTTCAATGTTGACACTAGTGGTTGAGTGAAACATGCTGCGCAGGACACAAAGAGGAAGGGTTGAGGCGTAGGAGTATCACTGGCACTGCACAAGGCTTCCTTGCATGAAAGGAAAATCGTTTTTGACCACAGGGGTTTGTAATTCCACAATTCACAACTGCATTTTAATATTTTACCTAGCAGCTTGTTTTCATTTTTCTTTAGAATAACAAATGACGGCTGGTTACCTGCCAAAGTGGCTGTCAGAGTTGAATGATGCACCAAGCACTGAATCTTTATTCCGTTTTATTCAGCGTGAAAGAAATTGTAATGTGTTTGCTACTTATGGAGAATTCATTTTCCAGTCGAGACCACTCTACAAGATTGGTGTGACAGTTAAATTGTTAAAAATAGGAATTGTGCAGAGAGCCCGTTTGTTGTACTAATTCAATGGAAAGTGAGTCGAATCCTGCCCTGACATGTGTGAAACCACACACACACACACACACACACACACAAATTAATGTAACACAATGTGCTATTTTGAAAGTAGCCGAGTAGATAAGATTTGCATTGGCGGTGTGGGACATATACTGCAGTGTGGCAACTGCAAATGTCAAATCTATTTTTGTGACTGCATGTTGAAGCTACACGTGAAGGGTTAAGAGTGAGCACTGGTTAAAATGGAGAAGCTTGTTGCTGTGAAGAGGAGGAGGCGCGCACACACACACACACACACAAACAGTGGTGAGGTTGCCGTTGAATCTAGGGAACACACTGTCTTTCTTGTTCAGACAAACCGGACATCAGGAGGACATGTTGAAATGTGAAACTGCACCGTCATACTCACCCTGATGTGGTCACGTATGATATCATCAGGACGTTTTGCAATTCTTGTATCCCTGAGTGTGTGATACTGCTCTCTGTGCCTTTTTTATTGTTTATTCATGAATATTGAGACCTCTTGCACAATCACTAGGTTTGTGTGAAAATGATGTTACTTTATTGTCTGTGTTCATGAAATATACTTACAGCCCGATTTCTTATAGGTCAACATCAGACCAAATGAGCATGGTTTAATAAATGACATTGTGGCATGAAAATTTGATGTTTTGAAATAAGAACACAAAGTAATAATTACGTCTCAATTTCACCCCATAATGCTGCTACAGATGACTGCTGACACTGTGGCTCTGTGCTTATAAACAGTCAGCTTTAGTAAAGGGCACTGAAGCTGAGAGTGTCATCATTCAGGATTTAGGAGTCCATTCTGGGCATTTGGAGAATCTACTGAGGTCAAGTCTGATCTTGAATGCTGCTCACAAGAAAAGCATTTAGGATCACTGTGGGGAAATTAAAATCAAAATATGAACTACAGAGAAATACAGAACAAAACAAGAAGTAGCAGACACATTAAAGTAATGAAAGCAGTAACATGGGACAGAAAAAATAGATGCTGCTGACAAGGAAGCTTCTAGTAGGTTGTAAGAGGATGAAGAAGATTGATTCACTGTTACGCATGGATTTAGAAAGTAGTAGTACTTGCTGTGTAGTAGGCTGCATGGAGGGTCGCAATATAATGATATCCAATACAATAACCCTTAATCAAAACCGTCAGACCCAATCCAAATAAACCAGAAGATAATTAGACATGATCCAAATTGTGGTCAAACGAGACAGACCCAAAGAGAAAGAGAAGAGCAACACTGGCAGCAGAATGTTTCACCACCAATTAATGAGCCGTCAAAAAGAGAAATTATACACGTCATTTTAACTGCACTTCACACTTCACGACTGTCATCATAAAACAAATATTTTTTGAGGCACCAACTGATCACAGCTTAGTAAGTCTGACAACTCTGGTCCTGGGTCGGGTCTCGGTTTCCAGGAACCAAGTGGACCCGTGAACACCTTTACTATAATCAGAGGGTTAATTTATGCGTTGAGCTCCCAGTCAAATTACTGCAGTGGCACAGTTAAAATGAGCACATTTCGAAGTGAAAGCATGGACGTTTGGCTGAGCGCAGCCTCCTCTGACAGTTGAAAGTAGCTTATGTGAATGTGGAAGTTATTCAGTCTCCGAACACTAATGTGAAATCTGTAGTGACACAGACTTTGGGCGTTACTTGTTAGCTCTGAAACACGTGAAATTGTAAAGGTGGAATTTGGGCCAGGAAACACGTCAGAGACTGTGGTTTTAGACAGAAATGAGGATTTAATGGAGATGAATAAAAGTCTTGTGGATTTATTTTTTTTTCTCCAAAGTTTGAGTGTATCGTTGGAGCAGCTGATAACAGAACAGCACAGATCACCCTCCATCCAGCCGTCTATTTAAACCAGATTATCAAACCTTTATTTTAACGCCATTTTGATTTCAATCTCAATATATTTCTTGGCAAAAACTGTAAGAAAGCCATTAAAAAGTAAAAATATTTTACATTAATCACGGTGTTAATGCACTGATTTACAAGTGAGATGTGAGTACTGGTGGCTTGTTTACTTCCACTCATAACCTGGATTAGTTTATAGACTTAATGTGTGAACAAGTGTTTGCAAAAAAAACCATACAGTGCCTTTAAAATCTGAACAACAACAGTCTCACTCTTGTTTAACCACAAAAAGCATCAAGTGCTGTACTTATTGTATAAAATTTGAGCTTAGAAAATTACATTTGGAAAGAAAATAAAGCCATGAAATATTTGTTTATGTATTCAGTTTTAGATCTGCTTCTACAGTGTCTCAAATTACCATTAAAAAACTAGCACAAAATAATGTACCTATAGCCGACATCATTTACAGGTATATCTTATGTTCCTGTCTGGTTGTTATATATTTAAACATGATTTTCACACAGTCAATTATCCAGCTGACTTTCAAATGACACTAAATATTCCAAAGAATATCTACAAAAGGAGTTTACAATCTTTTTACCATTACCAACTTGTGTACACAATGAATCTATGTAGCCTCCCCCTCTCTCTATGTATCTAAATACACCAACAAGGTCTCTGCTGTGTTTATATATCTGTACAAGAATAGCCCAGCCAATCACATGACAGGTACACTGAATCACCACCCAATCACGTTAATATTTGGAAGATGAGTCACAGCGGCTAAATAGAGGCAGGAATCTGATTGGTGGGAAGAGTTCTGAGTCACCAGGCAACAGTTCCTCATTGGTGGAAACGCTAACCAATGACAAGTAAGAACTTTTCGCGCTCAAAGTGAGAACCAGTTTAGGAGGCAAAAAATTAATGATTGACCTACACTTAAAAACATTTCTGACTTTAGCTAATATTAGCTCATATGAGCAGTGGACTGCAGGTTGGAACATATACAGAGTGTAGAGTTGCCTCTGTATTTTACAGATGTTGATGATAAACTACAGGTTTAATAACACTTTTACATGTTTATTTCAACTGGATTATATATATATATGTCCAACTGTCAGGCCCAGTTTACATTTGTCATTTCATGTGTCTTATATCCCGATACAGATGAGATACTTACACTGTACAATTAGCCACATATTTGCGTCTCTGTTGGCCACAAATCTGTTTGCAATCCAATACAAGCAAATCAGGGTCGGCCCTCCTCCAGTCCAGGAGGTGGTGGTAATGCACTTGAAGCTGTGTGTTGACTAAACCAAAAACTCCAGAAGAAGAATATCTTCTGCACTTAAGCAGTTTGGTTACAACAATAACAGTTAGCTGGCTAACTATCAACACAAACACATGACTTAATCGTATTTATGAATGAGCAGCACAGGCTCTAACTCATGCTGCTCTCTCGCCCACACTGATCCTTCATTGGTTGAACTGATCAGGGATCAGTAGCTGGAGCCGTTGTTCCTTTTTGCTTTAATGAGACAGAGAATGACTAATTTCAGTGTAATTTTATAAGTTCTGTGTAACTTTAGGAGACAGATCATGGTGTATTAAGGAAATCAGGCTGTGACACACATATATATGTATATACAATATATTGCGCACACACTTTTTTGGATTGAAATCTTTAGCCCAAGATTTCTTTCCCTTATCTGATCTCTAAAGCTGTAATCAATTATTAATCAACCATTAATGAAGCCATTAGCTAATTTGAGGTTTCAACCACATCTCACGGCCTTCATTAACGGATGGAACTATTCAGTCATCAGTCAAGACCGTAAGAGGCGGTCGAAATCTTCAAAAAAAGCTGGTTAGCAGACCTTGAGTTGAGAATATTTTGTCACCCCGTTGTCCAAAATGAACTTACATGCTCACAAGTCACAAAGCATTCAACCTTTATAAAGTATTCCTTGCAGAGGAAGAGGCCAAGCAAGTCTCCTGCTCCCAAAAACTAATATTCATGACAGTTTTTTTAAAGATTCTGTATCTACAGAATTGGTTAACAGAGCATGCATGACCGCCCACATCACCGCAGTGCTTCACATTCACGCAGCAACACATTTGTGGCACAGAAATGCCACGCCCGACCTCAACCTTCAGCGGCTCCACTGCTCAACTTCAGCTCTGTTTTCCCACTTTCTTTGCCCAGATTTTACCCACTTAGACCTGGATTTACAGTAAACCCACAAACTGCCAATCTCAACTCCACCTCTTCAACCTCCAGGCTACCACTGTCCCAGAAACAAGCATGAGCGTGGTGACTCTAAAGTACGAGACTCCCTCTGGACAGCGAAGGCACCTGGTGAACAAACTGTTTACTTTTTCTTTATGCCGCCAACTTTCCCCCACACCAGATGGGCTTATTTCTACATTTTTGTTTCAGCAGAGGTTTTCAGTTACATGCTAAAGTTTCCATTAAACACTTTGTGGTTTTGAATAAACACTAAGCGCTCATCTAAGGAAGCAGCTAATGAGAGCCATATCCAGGCTTTCTCCCCTTGGTTTGGGTTTTGGTGGTAAAAATGAAAGTATGGTTTTTATTAGGTCTGAAGACAAGTCATTGTACTTAGTTTTGTACTTTCGCTGATCGAGTGTCACAATTTCAACTCAATTTTGACTCAAATCAAAATTTGCCTCAGAGGGCTTTACAACCTGTACAACATACAACGCCCTCTATCCTTAGACCCTCGATTCGGGTAAGCCTCATCCTGAGATGAGACAAGATACATTCATTGATCCCCGAGGTGAAATTCACATGTTACAGAAGCACAGAAACAAGCTGAAAGGTAAGAAAACAAGCGCTTAAAGACATTAGAGAGGTGACAATAAAGAAAGTCCAATGGTGCAACTCCAGCAGCCATAATGTGTGAACTACTGAGTAAACTGTATGTAGTATAAGTGTATTTGTCTAGGTACTCTAATTTCCCCCCGGGGATCAATAAAGTATTTATGATTCTGAATCAATATATTATACAAACTATATGAATTAATATCAGTCAGCTGAGAGCAGAGGTCAGTATGGGAAAGGGCCTCATAACATCAGTGTGCTCGCCCCAGTTTCAGGGGAAAATCCCTCAGTTTTCTACTGGCAGCCCTGGGGCAACGAACAATTCATAGAAATAGACAAAACCTGCCCAACATCCTACCGTTGACAGACTAACTAATATCTAAGACAAAGTAGAGTGATGCAGGCGTCTGTTTCATAGTTTGCTCATCTCAGTTAACCACACAAAATACCTGCTTACTGTAAGTCCACGGTTAGGGTTAGTTAAAGCACTTTCAGTCAGTTTGCAGACTAGGTAGCTAATTAGCTGCTCAGCTGCAGCACATTAAACAGCATGTAAACGTAGCTGCAAATGTCGCTTTGGTCCAGTTATTTACATTTTGAATGCAAAGACGCCGTCTTCAGCAAACACGTGGCCCATGCCCGCTGAGTGAGATGTTGTGCAGTCATTGTGATGGTCAGGCATGGTCTCTCCACTCACCGGATGAACTAAAACTCAGGAATCAGACACACGAGCTACATTCAGAGGAAAACAGACTCTTGATTGTCATATGATGTATGTTTTTGAAGAATTAAAGACCCGTCTGAACAGGCTGATAACTGCTGTCAGATTAGCATTTTGAGCTCCTGCTGCTGCTTCATTTCCCCACTCTGGTATTTCTGTATTGTGACTCAGAGCTGATTCATGCCGTGATCAGTTCAGTGGTATTTTATACTGGACATTTGAGGACTATGAATATGATAAATATACAGTATTATTTATCATATTCATCATATTTCTATCTAAAGGCACAGCTTACAGTGTGTCAAATTATTAAAGCTTTTGCTGTTCTAAACTCCTCTACTCTCCTGCTACACAGACACTGAAGTTCGCTGCCTACAGAAAGAGAAACTAAAAACATTTTTGTGATAGGGGACAAATTCGATGGAAAAATGTGTCACAGCAGCGCACACACTGTATGAGGCATCTGGAAAGTGCAGTACAGATGGAAAGAAAACAGGCCAAAGTTTGGGTTTTCTGGATTTAGGACTTATTGGTGTCTTGGTCCTTGAAAAATTCATAAAATGGTGTTTTAGGTGAGATACAAGGAAGATAATTCAAGTTTATACATGTTTTAGAGCAGGCAGTTTATTCCTGCTGGTGGAAAGGGGATCAGAAGCTGCCAGGTACTTTCAGATGGGACGGGAAACTACCTCTCACTAAATGTGAAATAGCAACAAACGCGTACAATTTGATGTCTAACATGAATTGAGATTTTACAGGGTATGTACTGTAGATGGATGTAGAAGTGAAAATAGAATAATAACAATATATTTTACATGTCTGGAAGCAGGTTGATCTGCCAACACAAATAACATAAATATTATATTGGGGAAAAAGAAGCTATAATAAAGAAAATGAAAATAGAGTTGAAATGGTTTCTCACCAGCAGCCTCCAAACAGTCAAATCCAAAACCACTTTGTTTGTTTTTAAGCAGTAGTGGAAGAAATATTTGGATCTTAAGTAAAAGTAGCAATACTACAACGTACAAGAATACTCCACTACAATAAAAGTCCAGACCTTTAATGATGTACCTGGTCTGCGGTGGAGCTCATTTGAATAACTTCATATGCTGTTGTATTCACTTTGTTTTGCCTTCATGCTCTGAACCAGATCAAAGAACAATCAAAGAACTTCTGAAACTCAGAGGAAGAACTTCATCAGGAACCAACGACGCCACCAGCTGCGCTCCCATCCGAGATCACAGACTAACTGAGACAAAGAGCTCTCTGATTGGTGCATAGAGAAACAAAGGCGGGTTTTACAGCATGGAGTGATTACCAGTAAATGGGGATGGATCCTTATGGAAAGTACCTGAAGATTTTAGATGGGCCTGGAGTCAGGACAGGGTAAAGTGTATTCAACTCAAAGTGTGTGTGTGTGTGTGAGTGTGTGTGTGTGTGTGTGTGTGTGTGTGTGTGTGTGTGTGTGTGTGTGAGTGTGTGTGTGTGTGTGTGTGTGTGTGTGTGTGTGAGTGTGTGTGTGTGTGTGTGTGTGTGTGTGTGTGTGAGTGTGTGAGTGTGCCTGCAGGCTTGCTCCGCAGTGATTTGAGTAAACCTAGGGGTAAAACCTTTTTTCTTTTTCAATCAAGGAAATTAAATTGAGTGACTTCAACTGAACATCTCCGGTTCTCTTTTTATTTTTGCTCGAGTTTCAGGGGATAGCTGTGTCTTAGACTCCCTCATCTAACAAGAACAATCTCCTGATCTAGTGTTATTGAAGAACTTGTTGCGTGACATACCGTGACCTGTGTGTTTAATGAATTGGAAAAGCACTCACGCTCAGTCACACATGTCATGCTGGCACAAATCAGCTCAAAAAGACACAAATGATTCGTTTTAGCATAGAAGGAAGTTGTAGAGACGAAAACTGAAAGACAGATTGTTTTTTATCATGTCATGAATTCATGGATTTATTGAGAAAAGAGAGAATAAGAAGTGAGAAGATAGAGAGAAAGAGACAGACTTACGGACGGAGAGACAAACAAAGAGACTCTCCTCGCATTAGTGCAACCATACATTGTTTGCCTCAGTTTGGCTCAGTGACACATACTTTCCATGACCCTGCAAGAGGCCTTTAGATGTGGTTGACCTGACTGTGAGACGGCCCTGCGTCCACATCACAACAACTCCAAATGACACAATCATGTCTGCTGTAACACAAAAGCGTCTTTTGATTATTTCAAATATTCTTTTATATTATATATTAATATATATTTATATATTAAATGTTCTTGCTGTTGCTACAAATTAAAATACTAATATCTATAGAAAAATAATTCATTTTTAAATTAATTTCCATATACACTGCAGTCACTCGTAACTGTACTCTCATTTGGTGTCATGACAATTTTTCCATTTCTCAGATAAAACAGTTGCGTTAATATCAGACTCCACCACGAAAATGTATTGACAGATGATTATAGAATGCAAATACATTGAATGGTTATTGCTGAAAAAATGCCATAAACAGTTAGTTAGTTATTAGGCTGACAAATTAAAATTTAATTAATTTAATTGGTGTCTAAATGGACATTTATACAGTAGGAGTGTATCTCAGCCGTATTTTGTGCAGCTTTATGATATGAATGTTTCCATTTTAACTTGTTGCAGGAGCGGCTACCATCAGCTGTGTCCAGCTTGTAAATAACAAAAAGTCCTCCAAATTTAATCCTCTCTATTAACTGCATCAAACACAAACTCTTCATTATTAGTCAGTGCACAAAAATGGTGTCTTCCTCTAACAATCACAATTACTCAACTTTAGCCGCAGACTCCCTTAAATACAAACATTTCCCAATGACTTGATGAAGAAAAGGGAAAGGGAGATTGTTATATTAAATACGATCACACACTTACATAGTTAGACGATTAATTGTTCATTCATCTTTGCAGCTGGAGCTCCAGCCACACCAGGTTAGGTGGCCAGTCTATCACAGGGCATGAATCATACAATGATGGTTATTCAGCTGATGAGTATGTGTATGTGCAAAAAGAGACATTCTTGGAGTCCAAATCATTAAAATTAAATTAAATCAAAATCAAATTGTGACAAAGTTGTTTCTGTGTGTGCAACAGGGAACTTCACCCTCAGCCTCTGCAGTAGAGCTGCGCGGTAGATGACTGGGCGCACATGTCATCTCCCAGATATGCATGACACCATGTGAAACCGTGGTTGCCTGCTATATTGTTTTGACAGATGTTTTGACATATTTACTGTATATCTGCAACTGTTTTCTCTGGAAAGGTTTACTCACACTTACACGGGTAGCCCAGTTACCACAGTTTGTGGTCGAGTCACGAACCAAATTCTGTGAGTATGAACTTACAACGTCCACTTCCTTTTTCTGACTGTCTTGGTTTCCATTTCTGGGAAATCAAGGTATCTAAGAGGGCACGGTGAGCAACCTTTTCCTGTTTAGTTCCCTTTTCTGAAGTTCCAGTATGTTTGTGAAGCAGGAATGAATTTAAATTTAGTTTGTCCTACAAACTATAGGTGGGATATTTAAAAAAAAAACAAATGAAACGACAAAATACTTACATAGAAGCATTTTCTGATCTGACAGCTGGATGACATTGTTTGTCAGTACTTTCAAAAACACAAATCTAATAGTAAAAACAAAAGCATTTTCTGATCTCACACGGCTATGGTTTGCTAAATGTTAATTCACTTGGATGTTTGCTTCACTCAGAATGATGTATGTGCTGTTTGACACGTGAACGTCGAACAAGTTTGAGACATCACAGCTAGTCTGGAAGCCAGTCGTGGTCAAATATGCAACGTACACAAATGTGAAGTGAAAACTTGATGCCTTCCGTGCACAAACACTAATAATGGACTTTTCAGTGACGTAGGAGACTTTTGAAATGAAAAATATTTGCATATCAATCTGGATTCTGGATTTTTCAGTGAGGAAGTAGATTTAATTTTTTGAATGTATAAATAGGTAATTAAACTTTTTTTGTGGAAAATCATATCAGACACACATTTTTATTTAAAGCAGAGTATTTCAATATGTCTTTACACGTGTCTTCTTTAAGTTCAAGCCCAAAAACGACTTGCTGGGGAAACATCGTGGTTTGGGTTAAAAGTTTTTGGGGACCTTCGTCATCATGGTTACAATAATAACTACTTTGTTAACGTTGGAGGTCAATGGTGAATGTTTAAAAGAAACTAACATTGACTGCAGATTCGGTACGAAAACAGGAAGCAAACAGAGGTCTCCTGTGTCAAAGTACGGTATCCTGTTGGTCCACCCAACCACCTAGATCTTGAGGTTAAGAGGTCTTTGCTCTCGACGGACAAGATTCATAATTAATTGAAATACTTGTGACTGTTTTTATGGGAGATTCATTCATTTTACTCATCTGGCATCAGGTGACTTGATTCTTTTTAGTTTTAGTTTCATATTTGTGCAGAGAATAGTCTGAGTCAGTGTATTTCTCGTTTCACATCCTAATGTGAAGTCATTCCTACACTGACTCACTCGCTGAGCCAGATGAGTACACCATGAAGACATGCTTACGCTTTTCCTAAAAGGTATTTGAAAGGGGCATTCTAGTGCTTTAGTGTTGCGCTACCATAAAAAGACAAGACAGCAGGGCCTAAAATATTCCGATTTGTAGTCTCAAGTATGAGTCAAGCCCTCCAAAGACACTGAATCCTACATTTCCCATAATACAACACAGTAGGGTATTTCCTGCTTAGTGAATATCCACATATTTCACAACTCCACACCCATAGATTGTGGCCCAGGCTTTCTGTCTCAAAGTCCAAGCTCAGATGTTTTCAGACTTTGGAAAGCTCCTCCAGAACTGCAGAAGACTGACAAGTAAACTGAACTCCAGTGTCCCTTTAAGTGATCCTTTCTGTGATCATTTTGCCCTGAGTGAATGTACCTTCTCAGTTTTATGCCTTTTTTTTAGCAGCACACAAAATAACCTGATAAAAACAAGACAACAGCACAACAAAACGCAACGCTATGCAACACCGACCCTCAAAGCAACACTGTATGTCTAAAATAAATTAAAACAGTAAATGAAAATCTTATCAAGCATGTTGCACAAGCCTTTGGACTCTTCACTTTAGTGAGGTCTATCTCACATCATTTTTCCCCTGAGTTCAGCGAGAAAAATCAATTTCAGGAGCGTGAAGCTGGTAAGTGGCCTGAGGTGATGGAGCAGCTTTGATATCTTTGTTTTTGAAGATGTGAAACCTTTTGATTCTGAAACCTGTGGTAGAGTTTCTGCAACACCACCTGATTTTTTACTTAAGTGGGGTTTAAAAGGTGTTTCACCAGCTTCACAGAGATTAGATCTATTTGTCTGCGCGCCAGCTTTACAGTGAGTCAAACGGCTGATGAAATATTTCAGAGTGGAGCGATGAGGCAGGAGAGGAGGAAGTCTTGCGATGGAAAACCTGAACATGTGTTACTGCTAAACCAGAGCTTCACATGTAGTGTGACTCTACTGTTTTTCATTTTTTTTCCTATCCAATAAAGCTGTCTTGTTGTGCGACGATTTACATGATCATTGTGCGACGATTTACATGATCATTTTTCAGCATTTAGTCAAATTCGGTGGGTGTAATGGAGGTTAAATAAGACAATTCGTGGTGGAGACAGAAGCCGTACACTCTGTGTTATCAATGCAACATGGGGTGAGTTTTTCTCCATTAAACCCACATTTAAACCCTTACTTGCATGACTTTAAATCACTTAAACAACGGCACTAGCCTGCAGCTATAATAGCAACGAAACCACTTGTCTGGAACAGCAGTCAGTGCACCATTATCAGGGCCGTAGCCAGGATTTTTATAAGTACTGAGGTCATGAGTCCAAGTCTGACCAATGCAACCTTTTTTTATACTTTATTTAGTTCCTTAACTGTCAAATTATGTACATTTTATTTAACAATTATGTTTTAAATGCTGTTTCAAATCCCTCTCCACTCTGCCAGGAATACAATTCTAGTTGGGGAACACTAAATTCTTTCTTTATTTCTTAACTTTTGTTGGCCTAAAAGTTGTCACACGTAAAATCTATTGAGTCTGGAAATACTGGAATGTGCCCCTAAAATAACCACCATGTGCAGGTTTTAACTGTAGAATATAAAAGCCCTCCAGTTCGCAAGAAAATGACCTCAGTGTCTTCACATTAGGAAGCCGTGGCCACATTAGGAAGAACGTGGGCCGCATTCTGCTGCTGTCAGACAATCACAGGTCGGATGTTGTGCAGCACTTAATCATGACACTCTTTCCATGCAAGTAATTCAATTCAACTTTGAGCAAACTTTATCCTAAAACAGAATACGTTTGAAAAACTCCCGAAAAGTTTCTAATAGGAGTCACTTAACTTTTCTTGAACCACAGGAGAATAACAGCTTCTTTTGTTTGGGGATCATGAGACAGAATAACACTGAATCTCGCTGTGAGTCACTGGATGACGTGTTTGCTCTGCTAACTGCCAGCGATTATATGTTGTGTGAGACAAACCTGTCATTAACCCAGAGGGCACAGAGGCAGCAGCCCGGGCTGAGCACCAAACTTCCCCGAGCAAAGTCAAAACTGTTAATTTGGATTTCCAATATTCCCTACACGCTTGAGTGACATCAAAATGTAAAAAAAAAAAGAATCTATTTTCGTGTTGTTTTGTTAATGTTTTATTGAGGAGACGAAACTACAAACCTAAAGCCATGGTTCTGTATTTGTCAGATGTAAACTGACTGACTTCCTGAACTGTACAGTATGTAGATGCTTTTGCCCTTTTGCCCTCACAGACTCACATGGCATTTGTCACACACGCATGTCACACTTACTGAGAAGAAAAGTGACACAGGATATCCAGAAAGAAAGGGAAGATAAGACAATGTACTTGTGACTGCGTGAACCAACTTGCAGCATGAAAGAGCTGATAAAATTTTTACTTTCAAAATGCTAAATATAACAATAATATCAAAGTCCAGCTTGCAAAACAAAGTCACCAAACAAATATCCATTTCCTTACCTTTCCTGAAGCGTGGGGTAATGTAAATTAAAGGGAACAAAACCAGCATATTAATAATTAGTCCAAGTCCATTAAGACCTGAGCAGAAAGCACTTATGTTATCTTTTTAAGCAGAGACAGATACGATCCCGGGGAACATCTACTGATTTTAAAACAACTGCAGCGCCTGTCTGTGACTTTGATCCTGTGTTTGAAAAACGTCCTACCGTGCAAATTCCCCATGTGCTGTTTTTGGTGGAAGACAAAGGATCCTGTGTGAGTGTTTCAGCATTCGTGCATGGTCTTCCTCCTGTCATAAAAAAAATATGAAGGCACTTTTATTCAGTTGGTCTTGAGAGGATTTCTTGATCTTGAGGATTATACAAGAGTCTCATCCTACTAAAGAGCATTCAAATTACCAAACGTAGACTAGTAATGTAGTAGTTTTTAGCAAAATAACATATATACAGATCATGGGGTTGAAAGTCCACTCATTGTTCAACCCACACAACCCAAACCACAGTGAGATCATGTGCAAATGTCCACACTTTAATCTCACATTTTACAGGAAAGCAGAAATGCCATGACAATAACCTCTATGTGACTTACTTAAACTCGGCCGGGCTGCAGGCTTTGGGGCCGGTGTGTAGCATTTCCTATTAGAGGAGCAGGGGTTTGTGGGATGTTGGAGCTGTAAACAGGAAGTTAATTTGAGCATGAGAGCCAGTACAGGAAGTGCATCAGTCAAACACAATTTATCATTTCCAATAACTGGATTCAGTTTGTTGCCTTTTACAGTAAGTTGCAAGTTTACAGGCACAAAGTGCACCACTTTTACATAATGTGGAAATTGTTGTTTCCATTTTGTCAAATAGTGATAATGATACACACTTTGAAGGTAACTGACCATTTTCTCACTATTATTCCCTAAATATACAAAGCCACTTTCATGACACAGACAAATCAGATGAATCCAGATTTAATCCTCTCATCCCTTATTTATTTAAATCCAATTAATAATGATTGGTCACATTTCATCCATTTTGTTGGTCTCTGGTTCTCAGCCGCAAGTCCATTAGTTCATAGACGTAAATCTTTAAAAACAGGAATATATAGTCTCATTTTTTAAGAGGTATTTTCCTAAAATGTCTCAGCACTGTAGTTTTAGCAAACATAACTCAAACAGGAGAAAATAGGTCATTTGTTGGGGACTATTTAAGCCACAGATTGATAAACATTTGGTGCGGTTGTGAGTATTTACAGTGGGAAGGTGTTTGTGGGATTGACTAAAAATGTAATAGTTTTTGGACAACAACTCTGGATACACAGACAATACTCAGTAGGACCAATTCATTGTTGTCTTTTGTCCTCTTAGGGAATTTATTAACAATAAGAAAAATGGAGTTGTGAAGTGGGAGGAGTGCTTAGTCCCATTCATTTTTCCCATAGAAAATTTTACGTGACTCACACTTGGAGCACTTCTACTGGTTGGATCATCGGTACAAAACATTGCGAGCTGCGTAACAAAATATCTGGTTCATTGATAACGACGACTGTGCAAGCCTGTGAGCATAAAAAACAATCGGGGTAAAAGTTAACTATGACTCCCATGGTGCATTTTAGAAAGAAACATCCAATCAACAAGCTTAAAATTCTGTCCTGTGTGCCGATAACTGCGTGTGCAAGGTAAAGATTATCGTGTGGGGCTTACATCAATTCACTTTTCCCAACAGGAATCTTCTCCATGGCAACGGCGGGTCGAGGCTCATGGGTATTGTGTCAAATGATTCCTTCGAGTTGAGTAGCTGGAAAGTCAGTTGGTCAGTAGATGATTCGGCTCAGGTTGTTTGGTTGATTGGTTGATCTGAACACTTAGCAGCTAATTTACTCTTTTGTGTGTTTGCTAGCTGGTTTATTTGGTTTGTGTGGGTTCATTTTAACTAGCCTGGAGATGTTTTATTGTTATCCTGATTATTTAGTCCAGGGTGGGTTGGGTTGTATTTGGTTTTCCTGTTTGGGCTCTCTGGCAGTGGGTGTTGTGGTTTGGTTTACTCTGACATGTTTTGTCCAGGCCACATTTGCTCGGGACTGTTGTGATTAGTCTCGTGGACCAGCCTGGTCTCCTGAGCATATCAAGTTAGTTAAATTGATTGCGTCTGTCTGTTCTGCTTGCTTTGCTGTGGGTTGCCTAAGTTGGTTTTATTCCCTTTACTTTGGTTCGCTTGCGGTTTGTCCCCTCTTTAACTGGGATTTGTTCTGTGACTCTGGTGGCGGCTGGCTTGATTTGCCTCGATGACTCTGGTGATATACATCGGTCTGAACTGTTACAGAGCTGCATATCTGCTTCACTGAGGCTGATGTAACTCTGAGCCAAAGAGCTGCAACACTGTGCCTGACACTGCAGTGCTGCTCACATATAGAGATGCTTTGATACAAGACAAAAACAGGCTCATATACTGTATGTGCATGGACACACACACACACACACACACACACACAGATTCTCTCAGAAAGCCACAGCCGTCTGAAGAGAGGAACTTTTTTTCTTGCAGCGCTCATCAAAGGGACATCACAAATCATAGGAAGTAGTCTAAATTTTAATGAGGACATGTGAATAAAATTTTAAAAAGAAAGGAGCGGGGTCACATGATGTAAGCGTCTGTGTGAGGAAACATGTCATGGAGAAAATGTTGCAGAAGAAATGTAAATAAGCAGCAGCCCCACAAACAATATTTTAGCATTCAGCTTTTGACTGTGTGTGTGTGTGTGTGTGTGTGTGGGTAGGTGACGGTGTGGGGTATTTCCACTTACACACTAAGGGGCCTGTTGACGAGGCCCAAGACAAAGAAAGGATAACTTCCTTAAAATGGAGACTTGCTCTACCTCATCTAAAAGTACACAGATAATAAAATATCTCACTGCTCTTCTCTCTGATGCCTGACAAACAGATATATAATATGGCTCACTGCAGAGTTTTCTCATAATTAGGGTACAGGGTTTAGGTTATATGTTTCTGCCTGTGGTAGAAGTTGGTTCCTTACTTTTCATGAAGCGTGCTGATTTCATCATTCACAACGAGGACTCTCAGTTTGGAGCAGTAGTTGCAGACATGCTGGTTCAAGTAAACCCAGAGCATAAAACAAAGGTTACACTTTTTTGTTTTTGTAATCTGTATTTCTTTTAGATTTACAACACGTGTGTCGACAATATTCAGAAATGTGTGAGTAAAAAGATTTGTATTGACAATGTTTGGCTCATCTCTGCACTGCTTTCGTCTTTTTAAACAGAGCAGTTCTTCCTCATCATTGAGGAGTTGTAAGGCAGCGCGCGTAGCCATGTTTGATGTTCTTCCGGTAACACTCGTTGACTTCTTTGGCTTTGGTGTCAAAGCTTTATCTCCCAGAGAGTGTATACTGTATACCTGTCTGGTAGCTTAATGGCCCCGTCACATCAGGGTTTACATAAAAATGTGGTGCAAAATCAATTCCTTTAAATGGAATCACCACGATCATCAGATCTGCATGCTGGGGCGAAGATCGCAAAGTGGGTGAGGCCATACAGCGTGACACAGAGCTGGTTCATACTGGTTTTGTATAATGGGCGGTGTTGGGTAGTCCCTCTAAATCACATTTAATTGGATAAATGTATGTATATGCCCCCGAGTTCAAGATGAGCCATCGATATTATTATAATGTTTTACAGAAAGAGAAAAGAGAGGGATTTTGTTGAATAATTATCAAAAATGGGTTTTATGTTTGGATGGCACAACCCCGCTCCGTTAGCTGCTTTGACCCACAAGCTAACGGTAAAGAATGGTTTTATATGGTGGGAGGTGAAAGCTGCATTTGACTGGATACCTTTATGCCTCTGAGTGTAGGATGAGTCATCAAAAAAATAAAATAAAATCAACATTTAGAGAAAGAGAAGGGCACAGGAAGGACACAGCAGAGGTGAAACTCTTACAGAGAAGAATGGTGTAAGTCGTACAATGTTGATATCTGTCTTGTGACCTTTGCCGTGTCATCCCTCTCATCGCCCAGCACCACAAAAACCATCTCAAAAGCAGAACTACTACAAAAAAAATCTCTTTTTAGAGTTAACACTGTAAACATATTGTAAGCCTCAATTCATTACTACACTCACTTCTCACTCCTGCAGCAGTTTCAATACAGTTTTTCAGCTGATTTTTCAGCTAATATTATAGAGAGTACGGTCCAGACCTGCTCTATTTGTAAAGTGTCATGAGATTACTTTTGTTATGATTTGGTGCTTTATAAATAAAGTTGAATTGAACTGATGTCATATTAATTCCACCATGTTGCTAAATTCATCTCTTTGGCTGTTTTCTGTTCTGCAGTCAAATGAATGTCTGAATTATCTGTATTGTCTCTTTTTTGTTTGAAGTGGTTATTGGTAATGAGCCTTTATTTGTTTATTAGAGGCAAGATAGCTGAACAATAAACATTACTGTACCAGATGATATCTGATAGCCAACTCGAGTGGGTATTTTCCAAAGTTGCAGTCAGACATTCGTGCTCGTGTGACTGTGCTGTTCCTCCACTGCAGCTCAGCAAGGAAACACCGTTATCTCTGACATTGGAGTTGTACAAGGAAGCATCTCTTTACGGTCAAGTGGAAAAGAAAACTGAACTATTCTTCAAATTAACTGGTAACTACAGCTGTGTAAATGTAGTGGAATAAAAAGTACAATATCTGTACTTGAGTAAGAGTACTTAGCTACATTCCTCCACTACTGCCAACACGTACGTTGACGCTGATTTATCTGTGATGAGCCGATATCAGCTGATGACATTGGCCTGCCGATAGACAGACTCTGATTCGCACTCCAGCAGGCAGATTTCCATCTAAACCCTAAAGTTTTCCGTAAACCAAAACCAAACATCTATTTTGCATTTCCATAAGCCTTTCATAGCATCTGCTTCTCCATATTTGGTTGTCTGGGGTGTCAACAGATAGTAAACAGGTGAGATCTGATACCTGTGTGATGCAAAGCCTGCTGAGGTTTGTGTACAGATACCTTCTTATGTAACAACACAGAATATCCAGTAGGAGATACTATCTGTTGTGTCAGGACGGTTTAGCTGTTTGTCACGAGCTGGACTGAATATCATGAGGCACAAGGAAGTGAGCGTCGGTGTGTGGGAGTTTGTTATCAGGATCAGCGGCACATCAGGTCTGTTATGTTGTATTAGATCCCTGTGCCGTGTCTACATGTGTCTAGTATGTGTGCCAGTGTCTTTGTGGATGTTTGGGAACGTTTATGCATGAGGACTGCACATCTGGGTGTGTCAATTTGCATGTGTGTCCTAGAAATAACGTTTTATGTGCTGCAGAACTCAATGACCAGATCAGTTCAGTCGTCTCAGGTCACACAGTGTTGAAACAGACTTCAGTTTAAATCTTTTGATGATGATTTGATACCCAACTGAAATTAAATTGCATGTTTCTTTTCTCTGCTGCAGCATACATACACATATCAGCTCTGTGATCCACATGTCCTGTATTCTCCTTTGTGAAAACGTCAGAAACCAAAAGGGAGAAATTTATATTTTATATTTTCTGGCTTCATAATGGTGTCCCCTCCCTTTGGATTAAGTGGGAAGTCCCAGCCGTTTTCCCCATAGACAATGTCACGTGACTCACAGTTGGAGCACTTCTATGCCTTGAAGTTTTGTAAACTCTCCCGGTTAAAAGATTAACAACTGCGTTAGAAAATATCTGATTACACATGACATGTAATGGAAAATACATTTTCTAAAGTATTGTAAAAAGAGTATTGAGTTACTGATACTTTACCTTTTTATTTTTTGCTACTTTCTACTTCTATTCCACTTAATTTCAGAGGGAGATATTGTACTTTTTACTCCACTACATTTTCACATACAAAACACAGTGAGTACTTTTACTCGGGCCCTTTGCTGATAATACTTGTGTACTTGCACTTGTGAATGCAGGACTTTAACTTGTAATGGCTTACTATTACGATATGGTGTTTGTACTTTTATTCAAGTAAAGAATCTGAATACTTGCGACACCATTGGTGGCTCACACTGCTCACACACAAACAGCAGTCAATAGAGGAAGAGAACAGACTGGAGGTCTCTGACCACAGCATCCTGAATATGTCTCCTCTTGGCCCCAACACAGCAAACACACAGCAGACTGAGCTGCAGCACAGGCTCACATACGTGTGTGTGTGTGTGTGTGTGTGTGTGTGTGTGTGTGGGAGAGAGAGAGTGACAGAGAGAAGTTGAGAGTGAAATGTAACAGTAAGGAAACGATGTGCACACCTGGTTCCTGCTGTGTTGTACACAGTAGGTGGTGGTAGTTTGGAGGAGGTTCTCTGAAAACCGCAAGGCTATCCTGCTACCAGGATTAGAAGTGCTTCCTGTGTAATCATGGCCTACGTTTTACTATTAGCGGTATTAATATGTGAGACACCACAGGTAGGACTTCAGCTGCTCCCACACTGGACCAGGTCAGGGCTGGACAGCAACTTGTTGTATGGCACAGATGTACATGAATGACAAAAACTGCACATTAAAGACATGAGGGGCCTTTAAAGTCCAACTGAATCACGATGTCCATTCCTGCTAGGGGGCACTGGGGGCAAAGATGAGCTGCTGGGCAGTGGGCACCAATACACCCCAATCCCCTCTTTAAGTGTGTAGTGTTCATAAGCTGAAATATCTGGCCCCACGTTTGTAGTGTGGTCATTTGATTAAACACAAATTCATTTAGGGGAAATGCAACATATACTGAAATGAAATGAAGAATGTGTTAAAACTAGATTTAAGACAGGGCCTCAAGATCAGGCAGTAAAGGTGGACCCACATTACGGCTCTTATCATGTCAGTTGATATTGTGCTTCAGTGGCACATACTCCCAAACAAAGTTACACTTGAATTACCAAACACAGTTGCACAGGTGCTTTTGGGGTCCCCTGGCGGCCCGGTGGCGGTTGCAGAGTTGCCCAGTTTTCAGGCACGCAGACACAATGTTGCCGTGATGTGTTAGCAGTGGTATTGAAGAATAAAGAACAGACCATTTAGCATTGAAACATGACAGATATGTGCTACAGCCAATTAGCTAATTAGCTTTCAAACTGACTGTCGCAGTGCACTTTTCTCCCGGTGGATGTTTGTTTGAAGGCTCATTCAGCGAGCGAAGATGAATACACAACACACATGTCCATGTTTGTCCATAAGAGGAAAAGGTGATACTTTAAGCCCCCTATTTAGCATTTATAAAGCATTTATAAACATGTAATAAATGGTTTATAACACAGCTCTTTTATAATATTGTAAAAGATAAATTCCAAATGTCAAAAAGAATACGTATCTTTTTATGACGCCTCTTTGCTCCACTTTTCTTCCTCTATCATCTGGTCTTTCTCTCTCGGGTTGAAAATCAAGCTGTTCCACTCGGCGCTTCCCCTAGAGGCCGGATAGCTTTTTTCTTTTTCTGGTGCATTTGTTCTCAGAGTTTGTGTGTTTTTGACTTTGCATTGTTTCTTTATTTGCAGCGTGTTTGCTGTTAGTGTATTTGTTTTGGCTTTCTGTAACACGTTTCCGTTCTTGTATTTGTTTTGGATTTTCACATGTGGTTGTGAATTGGTGTCGTTTCTGAAGCTGCAACACGTTTCTCCTAATGGAAATGTTTTGGGCAGCTGTAGCACGTTCTGCGCTTGGCCACCGTAGAGAAGTTATAATAGTTGACCATATACAACCACTTAGAAATGTGCTTATGTCTGCTCACAACTACATTATAGTGTCGTATAAATTTGTTAAATGTTTATATAGTGCTTATAAATGCTTAATGGAGGGGTTCAAGTAAAGTGGTACTGAAGTAGACATTAGCTAGAAAGCTAAAATGGGTTGCAGTCCTTTTTGTGTTTTGGGTTGTAGCTGCTGTGTGGCTGTTGATCAGTTTTATTACCAGCTAATGACAGAACAGTGACGGTTTGAGTAAGTTTTAATAAGTTTGAAATCAAATGATTTAGCAGAAAATACTCATGCGAGTTCAGTTGAACTTAACAAAAGCAAACCTGCTGTAGGAAAGTAAATTTAGTCTTTTTGTCCTCTCACCTTGAAACCATTAAGGGTTAAAAGTGTAACTTCTCTCTTTCTCTGCAGATGGAGGAATCCACCCTGCCGGACTGCTGCTCTGACTCATGCACACATGTGTGTGTGTGCACGCCGAAGCCATTTATGCGCGTGACCATGCGTACGTGTGTTAATGAGTTGTGCGTATGTGTGTCTGTGTGTGGAAGACGTATAATTATCTGAGCATGTGTTTGTGCCAAACTGTGGAAGGCACCGTACTTTCCGTGTCCTGCAGATGAGTGCACACACACACACACACACACACACAGATGCATAGAGGACATGAGGAAGAAAAAAACAAGAGAGAGAGAGTCGGCCTCAGACAGAGTTACACAAATAAAAAAAAAATCTGTCCTCATTTCACCTAAATGAACTTTTAAGCCAACAAAGTACAATGACCTCAACTGAACTGCGATGCTGCTGGTGGACCACAGATTTCATTAAGAAAAATATATTTTTGTGTTTTTTTCCTATAATGTGTTGAATGTTGTGTTATTTTTATAACATACTTGATTAAGACTAAATGCTAAAAGAGAAAATTGAGGACAGTTAGTTTATGGTATAGTTGATTTGTTATGTGTTGTTGTTTTTAATGTTAAATTTTAGCATGAAAAATAAAGTACACTGTAAAACACATACGTACAAGAATTTAGTGGATTCAACCAATGTTTTCTGATTAACTTGATGTAAAGTTTTGTCAGTTTCAAGTTAATTTACATCAGAAGTTATAAACATGAGTTCTTCTGACTTGATGAGAGAAACATCATCAGCATATCAGCAGACTTCATGTGTTGTTTGAGAGTTAAAAATCTCCTTTTTTGTAGTTTAAAGGATATTATTTTTTTGTATTATTATTATTGAATTGATTCATTAACAAGTGAACAACATTGTTGTATCTGAGCTAATCTTAAATTATTTTAATTTTAAATACTTTAAATACTGTTTGGTGGTTTAATCTGTAACACTGTCATATTCTATGTCTTCATCTGCAAAGTATCTACAGTTAGATAAAAGTACAACAACTGCCTCTGAAAAGTAGTGGAGTAGAAGTACAAATTAGCATGGAATGGAACTACTCAACTAGAGTACAAGTACATCAAAATTGACAAACAAGCACTTTATACATCACAAATGCAGTTTTATGTAAAAAGATGTAAAAGCTTTATTTAAAGCATTTTAAACCAATTAAAACAGCATAATTACAATATTTTCAGTGTACAATAACAGTATAAACCAAAAAAGACATCATGTTGCTACAGTTATACTGGGTCATTTGGAGTCGTTCAGATTCATTTGTCTCTGTTTCTCCAACGGATGCATTTCTGTACAGCATTTGCAGCAAAGCACAACCCACCACAGTGTCTCTCCACAGGGTCCCCTATATTCGTGTTTTATCTCTTTAATAAATCCAATGAAAAAACAGTGAGTATAAATTTTTGCGTATAAATGACTTTGAATGATTCTCCCGTTCTATTAATCTTAAAAGCTCAAACAAACACAGCGGCTCCAGCAGTGTTGATGCGAGTCCATAAAACCCTGAATGTCACACAACCGTTTCTGTACTGTAACACCTACAAGTGATAGGCGGTGAATCAACACATTACCAGGTTTCCATATCAGTTTCAGAAGACATTAATTCATCTTTCGGTTTCCTCCCTGCCATGCTCTCCTCTCACACTCCAGCTGTAATACAGTACTTCAAAATGAGGTCTTAGGTTTCACATGGCACAATATCACAAATCAACATGCAGTCACAGCGCTCTCAGTGTCACAGTGGAGGAAAAGCAAAGCGAGTAAATATGGCGCAGAGGAAGACGAGCCTGAGACGTGTGCATTTCCAAAAGGATACTGTATGTAACGAATCGAAAATGTTTCATGTTATTTCATACATTTCTCCAGCATGGGAAGGTTTAGGACGAGGAGGAAACACAAGTAGAAACAGAAAGTAGTGTGATACAGTGTGGTGAAAATTAAATGTGGACATAATGACACAAGGTTCATTTTTTGCGTAAGTTTTACGCTTTCGACGGTGACCGATGAATGAAAAAAAGAAAAGTGATGACAAAAGTGTGGTTTTAGGTGTGGTTTTGTGGTCATTTTTGGTCTATTTGTAGTCATTTCTTTATGGCCATTTTAAGTCTCTGTAGTCGTTTTGTGGTCTTTTTATGTCTCTTTGTAGTCGTTGTGTGTCTCTTTGTGGTTGTTTTACATCTCTTTGACATCTTTTTAGGTCTATTTGTAGCCGTTGTCTCTTTGTGGTCATTTTGCATCTTGGCTGTGCCCAGTAGGCCTGCTCAGTAATCCACCCATGATACTAATAAGTCAACCTGTCACCCTCTGACTCTGGTAGCACGGACACCTCCTGGAATTTGATTGGCCGCCCCTCTGGCCCCGCTTGTCAACAAGCTTTGGTTACAGAATAAACTGCCTGATATCAACCCATTTTATAGAACAGCTGATTTAACATTATTAAAACATGAGATTACACAGATGACAGAGTTGTTGAAATGATAGTTTAGGGATGATGAAAGCCAGGATCTCACTTAATCTGTGATGCATTTGTGTTGACATAACTGTGGTGCAAACATCCAAGCTTGGCTCAAACGCAGACGCAGATGAATTTGGTTATCGATTGTGTTACAACAAACTTGCTGCTGCTCTGATTTGCTGTACTCCTCACAGGGAGCAATGCAACAGTGATGAAACTAATTTGTTTTAGAAGATTACGTCCAACACACATAACAACACAGTATCTGCAATTTCATTTGAAACACGAGTAAAGCTTTGAATGCAATGTGTGATTCCTGACACTGAACTTATTCAGATCTTTTTTGACAGTAATTGATGTTGCCAAACATAAAACGACAAATTACATTTCCATTTTTATTCCAGTCAGGCTGAAGCAGACACGCACTGTAGCTGATTGTGTGATTGATTGGTACCAAACAAAACTACATACAGTATGGCAGAGAATTTGGTAACATTCGAAACAAACCAGAAAGCAACAGTTTTGCACAAATCTCTTTAGTCAACATTCACACTGCATCAATGGACTTCTAAAACACAATGTTTGATATTTACTACTGTGTAGCTCAATGGGCAGAACATGGCACACCCAAATCCAGTGTGGGTTATGGCTAGACTGTCTCATCCACTGCTTGGGAAACATACACAGATGGTTCCATAGAGAAGCTCAGGGAAGTGGCTGCGCGCCGCTCTTTAACAGAGGCGGGGCGGTTAACCAAACGTACATTAGCCAAACCAACCACTTAGTCTTCATCCTTGAAGACTTTTCTCTTGTAAAACCTGAAAAATACAATTTGAAAACATCTCAGATGAAGTATAAATCTCACCTTTGTGTGCCTTGTCCAACTAAGTGTTTTGAATGTGGCGTCTTCTTCATCTCCTTCTACCATAATGAGCTCATTACTGCCCCCTGAGGCCAGACAGAAAAGAACCACTGCTACGTCGTAATGGCTGTTTTTACACCATTGCCACGAGGGGCAACAATGAGCCCATTCCACACTAGAAGACAAACTTGGACAAGCCACAGAAAGGTTACATTTATGCTTTATCTGAAGTGTTTTCAAACTGTTTATTGGTTTTACAAGAAAGAATGCTTCAATGCTGAGGATTAACTGGTTGCTGGTGAATGCACATCTGGTTAAAGAGCAGCCGCTTTCCTAAGCTTCGATATTGGAATTCTTCTTAACAACTGTATATTCAAATACTTAACATTGTTCAGTTAACTAAATGAATTGACATATACTGAAATGCATCCTCCAAATGGTAAGAAATCCAGATATTTGTATACAAAAAAGCAGGCATTTCATATTCATTTTACAGAATTATTGTTATTGCTATTATTATTATCAATAATACAATGGCCTACTTTTGGTAGTTCCTCACATGACAACAGAACGGGTATGTTTTAATGAGCCTAAAGAGTTCAAAGATAGGAAATTATGTACTTAATCTGAAGCCCCTATCACTGTTTGATATATTGCTGTTTGCTAACTAGTTCAATGACAAAACCCTCTTTGAGTCTGCATGATTCAGTGTTTGGTTGTTGTCCAGAACTCTCTTTCTGAGAGTGTTTAATGACCTGGCAAGCGCGAGGAGACTTGGCCGGGTCTGAATCACTGAGCTAATAAACGGATAACATGACCTTGTCAACAAACCAATACTTGCCAACTACATTCAGTCTGGCTGCTAATGTTAAATCCAGAAACTGAACCAAAGAATGGTGGAAGACGGTACTGTGTGATCAGTTAAAGAAGAAAAATGCTTTGAATATTAAAGTCAAAGGTTTGGAAATACAGAAGGTAGAGGATGAGTAAACAAGAGAGCAGGAAATGACACTGTTTAATGGTTTAAATGATTGACATGACTGCATTATTGATTTTGTTCATCATCTTGCTCTTTTGAGTTTCACTCCACTAATAGGGCAGTTTAATGACAAGTACTCAGATTATCAATGTGCAAAATCCACTGACTGCATTTACTGATAAAAGTGATTCTGAAATTCTTGGAAATCTCTGAAGTCAGATTTTAGTGAGTAGAGAGGAAGTCACACGCCTTCACCATTCAATCTGGTTCTAGTGGTTACAGAAACACACAGGCTTTTCTGTACTGAGGAAGATTGGTATCAATTACTTGAAGGCTGGTATAGTATCATCTTACTGGTATCAGGGGATGAGGGTTATTTATGCAACGCTGAACCATACAGAGGGTGAAATCTGGGCTGGGAAAGGTCATAATGTCTATTGTGTACCAATAGCTGTTTAATAAAACATTAAACAATAAAACATTAACATTAAAGAATAGAAATATCAATAATATAGATGTTTAGAAAACTAGTGGTAATTCAAAGAAATATGCTCTCTTTTTTAAACTGCAGGACTGGCGCATCTACTTAAAGTACCTTTGAAGGGTTAATAATCCTGATTACAGATGTGTAGTAGCAGGAGAGCTACTGTAGCTAAAACTTGACCCAGGGTGTTGAAATATGACACAAAAAACAAAATGGACACTTTATGATCAATGCAGACAAATACGGTATTAAGCTGCATTCGGACAGGATTCATTTCTCTCTGGAAATCTTAATATTGCATGTGCTGATCAGTTGAGAGCGCATTTTTCTCCCACTACCACAGAATTATTCACAGTTCCAGTTATTTTTGCAAGCAGAGATCTGCTTTTCCTGTGATTTTGTTTTATCAGCTCATGGTCATGCTGATTTCCCCTAATGTCTTTTACCACCCAGAACAGGGAGCTCAGTTGCTGAGGACCGAAGCAAGTATTTTATTACCCACCTGGTATACCGATCCTGTCCAAATGGGGCTTTAGTTGTAGAAAAATACAGTATGTCATGGCATTTGATGATCTCTTAAGTCAAAACCTGTGTCATTTAGTACTCAAATTATCAGGACACAATTCATTTCTGGGGCTGAAAACACTGGTGTGCAGCTGGCTCTTACTAACTAACAATGTTGAGATAAACAGATTTGTAATTCATGGTAACAATATGTTAAATGGCACAGTAGTTTAGGAACATTATGAGATAAAAATGTTGGATAAAAATTATTACTTTGGCCCAGTTGGTTCCCACCCCGGTCACGAGTCTGTTGCATGCTGCATCCTGACATGACAGGAGTGCAAGATCACTTTTTCCTGCCTGAAACCATCAGGGGGAAAAGATACGGGAATAGTTTGTTGACTGGACCCATGTACTTTAACAACCCAGGGTCTGCAGAGTTGATCACGGGAGAAACACCTTAAAAGAAGCTAAAAAAGGTAAACAACAGGAAACTGTACAAGGCACGTTTGAATTTCCACAGGCGTAATTCTGCACAGAGGCATATTTAGGTGACATGACGGCCTCTGCGCTGGAAAGGAGTGCAAAATCCCGGCTCTTTGGTAGCAAGGCTCAGAGACCGTGAAGGAAAAACAGCGCTGAAAAAGCAAAAATCCAGGCATTTTAGAGTTTTTTTAAGGGTGTTAACGAATCATCTCCATCCAAATTAAGAGTCCAATGTCCCCTTCCTCAATTGGGAAAGGGAATGAAGCAAAGTAAAAATTTGTTCCCGATAAACAAAAAGGATATTCAAGATGAGATAGATCCAACAACACAGATACATTATTAAAGAAAAATGCTACGTCTGCTGGGTTTTCCAAAGGCTAAACCTGAGAGTGGTCGTGGCTGTCCGTGTTGCCTTGCAAGTAGATTATCCGTCCAATCAGAAGGAGCAGGAGGCCCACGCAGAGCAGCACGGTGGGCTCTGGATTCGGATGGATCACGACCCGTCTATATCCGCCTGCCTCATTCTGGAAAAAAAAGGAGAGAGAGAGAAAGAGAGATGTTACAGTATTAATGAGAAATATGTTTCAAATATTGAGCATGATTGCGCCAAACTGAGAGAAAAATGTGTTTCAAGAACAGGAAAAGATTGAAGGGACACAGAAATAAGGTAAGGATGGTGATGTCAGGGGAGGTGGATGGGCACAGACAATAATCTTTCACTATGATGATATGGATTCAATGGACCGTTCACTAATCTGCTAATCTGTAAAGCTTTCCATTCTTGCACAGCTGTCACATCCCAGGCTCAGTGAGGGAGACCACACAAGTTGCAGTTCACAGTTGGATATGCAGTTCACAATGATAATGTCTGCAGATTTACCATAGAAACTCATAGTAAGTGGTTGATTTCAGACAAAGGTAAACAAAAGCAGGATTCTTGTTTCTAGCTTGCAACTCAATTGACGGTTGCTGGCTACAAATTTACAACTGTTGCTAGCAGATTTTATCAGATGTAGCTGGGTAGCTAAATACGCTAACATTAGCTCCACGACTGTCATTGACTCCTTTTAAAACCCAGTTAAAAGGGTCTGAAATTTGCACTTGGTGGCCACATACATGATATTGTGCTGAAAGCATCCCGTTAATGATCCATGTAGAAGACATGCCAATAAAGACACAGCATTGCAACAAAAGTGTGAGAACAGCATGTCCAGTTCATGAAGTTCATGTCCACATGAATAGTAGGCTAATAATAGGCTTTTCCTTAGTGTGCTCTCATTTCACAAGATGTGTGAGTGTGTTGTAATATACATCAAATGTTCAGATAAACACCTTGAGGTCCCTTGATGATTTAAAATCAAAGAGACTCACACATACTGTATGTTTACATCCACAGGAAGCAGGTAAGTACAGTTCTCTACATCCTGCCACAACTCTCTTTACTTTCTCCGTCTCCAGGTGTGATTTCC
Source organism: Enoplosus armatus (assembly GCF_043641665.1). NCBI lineage: Eukaryota > Metazoa > Chordata > Actinopteri > Centrarchiformes > Enoplosidae > Enoplosus > Enoplosus armatus. The sequence continues at coordinate 5,934,604 of NC_092191.1, read as the reverse complement.
TTACGTCCGTGTGTATATGAATGAATATGTGCAACATTTATATGTCTGAATTTGTCTTAAGGCTTTTTTTTTAATGACATTTCCAGTGTTACAGCACCTGCATACATAAAAAAGATTTAACTGTCCATTTTAAAAGATGCTGCTGTAACTGTAACCACCTTTACTCAGAAAGCACACATGAAAACAAACTTGATGAAGACGATCAAACGGACCTTTGTGTAAAAATGGTGGCGTGGCCAGTTCAAAATCAACTAGTTCATAAACTATGAAGACAAATGAGACATTCAAGGATTATTGGCGTGACTTTCCCCAAATTTCCTTCTTTAAACTCTGATGGGAGGCAAGTCAAGCTGAGTCTGAGTCTTGCTGGATTGTGCAAGATCTTGTTAGAAACATCCAACAAAGGGATCAAATTCTGGCAAACCCATGCTGTCCAGTCTTCAGGCATTTCTTCCATAAAACGTTGCAACATTTTCAAGTAGAGAATTGCATTAATAAGTGAAATCATCTTCTGTAGTTTTGATTAGGACTCTAATAGTTCCTTCACATTGTATGCCTCAACTGTCTTTCCTGTCTCTTGCTATTTTGAACAGCCTCTCTGCAGTCATTCCGACACACTTGGCACGGTGTTGACTCAAGCAGGTGTTTTCTTTTCTGCTCTCTCATCCCTGCAGTCGAAAGCCCTGTGCCTTGGCCTCGGTCCATCGCTCCAGCAGCAGCAGCTTCTCACCAATAAGAGATCTGCCCGGTCGACAGAAGAGAAAGAACATTTCGCCTGGGTGGATGCGCACCGGGAAGATTGGCCCAGAAGAAAACACTCTCCAGAAACAAACATGGTTCCTGTTGCAAAGGTGGAAACGTGGGTGGGGATCTCCACAATGAATGACTTGAAAACTATCTGGTAACTGCTCACACCAAGAAACGCTTCTAATAATAGTAACTAAAACTTTAGTTACTTACCATATTTTTTCCCTATTAGCTCCAGTTCAAACCTATATTAAAAGTAAAGTTTTTCTTATTGAATTAATGAACTTATGGTAAAAGCTCACAAACAGCTCGTAGTGGCCGACAGTCGAAGGCTGTGGTTGCACTATGCAGCTCTCAGGTGTGAAATCTTGGAGCTGTGTGAAAGTGAAAAAAATCCATCCTCAGCTACTCTTTCTCTAATAAATAAAGGTTAAAAAAAGAAACCTTACACTCTAACTGAAGCATTTACAAGAATAACTGAGACGTTTACAAGAGTAGGAATCAGTTTTTCCGCTGGAAGTTGAATGTCCTGTTTTGGCATGAAGCCCTTAAAATACAGCCCAGCCAGATGGACTGTACAATACCATCCAGACTTCAACTGGCACAGAAGAAGCCTTTTGCCCCGGGGCGAGACTGTTCTCTGAAAAACAGGATCTTTACGGACGAGAGTGAGAGAGGAATATCAAAGCTGTGTGGTTTGATTCGAAAAGTGAGCCAAAAACCACAGAAACCCCTCATGCCAGAGGAGGAAACAGGTGAGGGGAAGACTAGTTAACCCTGTGATGGATCAGTCTGCGTGTAATTCTGCTTCTGACTCTGACCAATGCAAACAAACAAGCTGCCAGAATACTGATTTGAACAAGACTTGACCCTGATTTCCGGTGCAGAGCCAGTTTGACAAGCCTGATTTATAAAGATTCGTAGAGACAGAAATCTGCATCCGCAATATCTGAAAATAGACCACAATGCAGACACAAGCTATATTTGCGGGAATCCATTTTCTTGTCATATATTTTTGGTTCCAATGCTGAGCATATTTTTTTAGCCATGCTAGCGGTTGGTTGGTTCACCAATTTGCAAATGTTAGCATGTAAGCACCCTAAACTAAAATGGTTAACATGGTAAACATTACACCTGCTAAACATCATGTTAGCATTGTTATTGTGATCAGTAATCATCACCTTATGAACTTTAAATCAATATTTGAGGAGACTCCAGTGTCGGAGGTAACTGATAGAGTCTGTGATCTGTGAGACTCACTGCAGCTAAAACTGAGCCTTGATTTCCCTGAATGTCATCCAGGGACCGAAGTGTTTGACACTGAAGTGAAGAGCAAACACTGCAAACATTGATTTTTGGGGGATTTGGTTTCATCTCCACAAACTGAGCTTCTCATTATTATCATAAATCGAGACTTGTGTGGGTGTAGAAGCTTAAGCGAACACCTATTAGTTCCGCCTCTTTCATTTGGCAGCACAGATTAGAGCGTCGCCTTTGTTTTGAGTTGAAAGTTATAGTGGATTTTTCAACTGAAGAGCCACTTTTGTAAAAGCAGCAAAGGGTTGAAATTTTCCTTCAGTGATTTATTTTCTCAGGTTACACCATTTCTGGCCTTTAGATATGTAATTATACTTTTCTGTTGTGAAAACTTTACAATTATTGTTATTAATGTTAATTTGCTTGCAGCAGCGTTTATCGTATTGCACATTAGAGACTTGTCTCTCCTCAAAGCAGCTTTGGAGGACCGACGCAAGCTTTGTGGTTTTTAAGTTGGCAGAGTTTCTGTGCTCTTTCCTCACCTCACGAACCGCTGTAATGATTTAACTGTCAATATGGTCTGCAGTTTGCAGAGGGAAGAGACCATGTTGTCAGATTTATGAGCCTCAAGACAAAAGGCAAACTTACTGAAAGCTTGTATCACTGTGACATGTTTGTCTGGATACCTGGCTTTGTAACGAGGAAAGGGGATAGTCAGCTGTCTTAGTCATTTTTAAATGTTTGTATATGTTTGCAAAGAGCATGAAATTTAAGCTCCATGCCCACTACAACCACAAACTGAGAAGCACTTGAGCAAGGCAATGTCCTTCCACATTACAGCATACCGTGCTCTGCAGTCATGGTCGGCACTTATTGCATTTGACATCCACAGCTAAAGAAAGTGCAGGAGAAACTGTCAATGACAACATAACAGGAGGATGTGGTGTACCTGGGAGGAGCTCAGACTTGATGTATGTGGTTTAACACAGCAGACGCATTTACATCTGACCAACGTCTGTATACAATGTGTCTCAAACCACCTCTGGATCAGATCATTGTCCTACCTCAGTGCGTCTTGGGTGCATTTACATCTGGATTCATTTATATGAATCATTGTCGCACAGCTGTCTGATAACAGGTGGAGCACACTCAGACTTTCTTCAACTGGTTTTAAGGATTCAAATGAATAGTTCGTAAACATTTTGGCAAATACACTTATTTGCTTCCTTGCTGAGTGTTAGATGAGAAGATCAATATCGCTCTCATGTCTGCATGGTGAATATGAAGCTAGAGCCAGAAGGTTATCTTAGCTTAGGATAAAGACTGCACGCAGGGGAAAAACAGCTACCCTGGCTCTCTCCAAAGAAAGAAAAATACAGTTACAAGCACCTCAAAAACTCACAAATGAACATGTTGCAATCCAAACAGTAATGTCAAAAAGGTTACAGTAAATCAAGTGTTCTGGAAATACTAATAACTACCTAAGATTAAAAACACCATGTAGACAATGGAGGTCATCTGTTATTTGGGTGATTGGTTGTATTTCACAGTCAGGATGAGAGGTTTGATTTCCACTGCAATGAGAAGCAGATGTACTCCTCAGCTGACAAACTGCAGGCTGGGAGCCTGACACAAAGCCAAAACCAGTTTCACCAAACACTCTTGATATTTATCCTTATACCTCAGGATTACAGAAAAGGAAATACACACACACACTCATGCGCACACAGACACACATTTGTAATCCTCTAATAGTTTCCTCATTTGAACTCTTACCTCAAATAACCCCTTCCATCATCTGAGAATAGAAAACCTGCTGCCACAAATCGTTTTCCTGCTGTCACTGCAACTGCAGGCATCTAACAAGTAGTTCAACTGGCACGCACGCACACACACACACACACACACACAGGCACCACCATGTACAGTCCATGCTCTTGCACATACACATGCACACAATAGTGTTAGTGTGATGCAATATGAGAACCGACGGATAAACATGCAACAAAAAAAAAAAAAAAAAAAAGAAGCAAAAAGCAAAACATCCACCACACAAGACCAAGCGGGCAGTCAGCCAATCAACTTACTAGATAAGTCAACCAGAAAATCCACCAGTCAGAGTAAGTCACAGCACCAGTAAGTCAAACATGATGATACAACTTGTGTGCACATTATCTGCAGATCTACTTTAGACACGCACAACGGCAATGAGAAAAGAGACAAGATGTTCACTGTGATGAATTGCCCATCTCAGGTTTAACGTGTCTGCAAGTTCATTTATATTGAAATTAATGGAAAACAATGGCTACCTGGAAGACAGGAAGTCTAATACTTATGGAACGCTTTACAAAGTGGATGGCAGTATGTGTGATTTGTAGAAAGGGATAAAACACAAACATGTTTGAATGACTGCTCAGTATTCAGTTGGGACACAACCTGGAAAATCAAGATGATAGGATACAATTGAGACATCTCATATATTTTCCATATTCTTCTGTTTGGGTTTGGAAACTGAGACACATCTCTGAGGCAGAGGATTTCAAATATCTCATCTTGCTTTCTTGCTCTTCTCCTTGTCATTTCACAGTGGAAACATTGAGTCAGCCTGTTCCAAAAAGCTCATGTGATTTTGTTTGGTCACCACAACTTACTATGCTGCCTCTCAAAAATAGCTCTCTAAACAAGGCTACACTTACAAGCACACACACACACACACACACACACACACACACACACACACACACACACACACAAACTGCAAACTGCTAACTGACTCAGGCTTTGTTATATTATTTCTCCATCTTTCTCACTCTTATCATCTCCCTGCTTCTTAAGTGACACTATGCAAACCTCCCCAAACACCATAATTTGAAAGGTTTTACCTCTTTCTTCACGCATAAAAGTTTAAATACAAAAATATGCTATCCTTTTCATGCAAACCCACACAACACATCAACACTTACACACAGTGTTTGCATTAGTGATGTTGTGGTACTGAATCTGACTGATGACTTTCAGCACATACTACTAATAATATCTCTTTTGTCTTTTTCACCAAACATTTGTGGCCACGTTGTGACTGCAAAAAAATATCCAACAAGCTTCTCTCTGTTTGATTCTGGCACAAAACGTAACATTTGTTGTGTCCATATCTGTCAACAGCTGCCATTACTCTCTGCTGAATGTCCACTCATCGCACCTTCGGTTTTCACACTGCAATATGAGCATCATGTTTTAAAATACAAACAAGGTGCTTTACGCATGGAAAGTGAAGGAAATTGCACCACTTCAGCAGGAAAGAATAGTGAAGAGGACACATAACTAGAGCTTGTTGTAGTCTGACACTGAAACAATACAAGAGAAGATTTCTTTTGTCAGAGGAAGTTATTTCATTTCAAAGGTTTTCCTCATTAAACCAGAAATCATGGTTTAGCTGACTATCATTCCTTCAAGTCCATATACTTGCCTTGTACTCTTCCTATTCCACATGTCATCAATATTTAAGAGTTTCACAACATCATGACTCATGATTTTATACTTTTCTCTGTGTCTATCTAGCCTTAACTGTTGAAAATATTGCATACTGATCACATTTTGTGAGTAAAGTAGAGCTTAGAAGGAAGGAATTTGTGCAATATGGAGTCATCACAAAGCTCAGAAAATAAACAAATATAGTGATGCTGAAATAAAACTTTGTGAAGATCTTCCTCGTGTCTTTTATCCAGGACAAGCATTCAGCAAAACAATCCATCTGCTAGCAGGCTGTAAACAGGCTACTGCTAAAAATAAATCAGTGTTTCATTCCATTGATGGAAACAGTGATACACTCTTAACTCATGGCTTAACAAGGGTTAAAAACACTGCTGCCTTTCTCCCGCTCTTTGTTTTTCACGCACACTCAAGCACACACAAACAAAAACACAAGCAGCCAGCCAGTGACACCCGACTGCTCCACAATGTTCCACAGAGTTATTTCTGTCTTCAGGACAAAGGGTTTTACCTCTTACTGAAAGATGACAGAGTGTGTGTTGGAGTTTGTGTGAGTGTGTATGTGTGTGTGTGTGTGTGTGTGTGTTTGAGTGTATTTAAGTGTGCATGTGTGTGTGTGTGTATATGTGTGTATATGTGTGTGTCTGTGTGTGTCTGTGTGTTTTGGCAGGATAATTAGACCTTGTGCTTTGCTCCCTGAGAGTTCTTTAACCACAGGGCTGAGCCATAATGAATCTACACTGTCACGGACACTAGACTGTCACACACACACACACACACACACACACACACTACACCATACTAAGCACGTTTACAGATGTTTGAAAACAAACACGCACACATTATCATGCACACATTGTGTAAATGTTTAACTGAGAGAGGCTGGATTAAAGGAGGACAAAGGAGAGAGAGCCAGCGGGAGAGGACTACTGAAAGACAAATTAGTTACTCGTCATTGTATTAGTGATTACACACTGCTGTACGTGTTTCCCTGACAAATTATTAATCACCTCAATATGGTTTGTATGTAAAAGTATTTCTAAAAAGTGCTTTGCTAATTTCTCAGGCAATAAAATGAAGTGAACCGAGAGGAAACACCTGTGTGTGAGTGTATTCTCAAATGATGTGAGTCATTTTAAAGCCTCTACAGCCTGAAGTGATGCAGCTCTGCCTCTTGGCCGACGCCTTCAGGCCATGAAACTAAACACGCATCCTGAGAAGAGCATGGATGTCTGAACTAAATGTAATGGCAATCCGTCCAATAGTTATTGAGATATTTCACTCACAAAACAAAAAATGTCAACCTCATGGTGGCGCTAGAGGAAAAGTCAGGGGACCCCAAAAGTTAATCGGGATCATCCTCTGGGAAACAAATTTAATGGCAATTAATTCCAAATCTGTTCTTATCTTTGCTGTTTTTCTTTGAATTTTACCTCTGAAATGTATTTAGAATAAAAGGAAAGAGGAGAGAAAAACGACTCTTTGGTTGAAGTGGTCATAACTACCAGAGGGAAGCTAGAAAAGGGTTGCAAGTAGACATTGCTTTTGTTTTAAGGCGTCACCGGTCAAAAAGGTTGGGAATCACAGCTCCAGGTTCCAGATGTTCAGCCTCCCGTCCAGGATTTGAGCCAGATATGATTCACGATGATTCGCATATCCTGTTGGGCCTGTTTGATGGCAGTGTGATGTTCGTGGCATTGGTGAGAATTTTCTTTTTCTCACAAACGTCCTCAAGTTCCTTTCAGATCTTTCAACCCTCCAGCTCGAGTTGGGAGGCGTAATCCCTTCAGTGTGTCTGGCTTTGATCCAGGTCACATTTCAAGGCAAAGATATGATGCCTCAAAAAAAACTGAAAAGCTCAGAGTGTCACCTGGAATAGAGACACTAAGGCTCACACCTGGAGTCAGGCCTTGGAGTGGTGGTCTTTGTCGAATGCTTGGTGGTGGAGTGAGCCCTGTAGTTTGGCCATGCACAGACACGGGACCATTAAATTGTGGAGGGCAGGGAGTTTTCTCTTCTCTTATACTGTGTCTCTTGCCCACTGTTAGCTAAGGGAGAAAATAGGCAGCTGCTTCTTTTTACCTGCCAACGAGGAAGTGAAACATATGTCGTATCCTCATAAAATCCCACCCCTTCCATGCAGGCACCATAACCCAGTAGGTGTTGCCAGTACATGTAGTGAAAAAGACATGATCCCTCACCAACTTCCCACAGGTGTGTTCAACCACTATGGGGAATTCAAACTCGGATCTCTGAGGTGGTTTCCAAGTGTTCTGCCCTCATTTCTTTAGCCACGTGTTCATTTTGTGAACGTTCTGCTTGGTTTGTTTCAGCGACGTCTTTAAGAACGTCTTTCTTCTGATGATTAAGTGTTTTAAAATCTGAAAAACCTGGAAAACATGTTGTGCTACTGTGGTTATGAAATCATGAGTAACCATGCATGTGCACTTGTCCACAGCAACACCAACACCTGGCAAGAGAACAGGGAACAAGCCTCCACGTTCCTCTTTTCTCTGCCTCCTCAATGTTATACAGCACGAACAAACACACATTCACACACTTTCTAGATAATTCTGTGCCCAAGTTCACAGTAGGCTACGACACATACAAACACACACAGTCCTCTTGTCTTTCTCCTCCTGTCTTCTTAGTGACTAGGTGTTGAGTCACAGCCTCGACTCATTACGCTCTCACATATTTCTCCAACCTCCCTGTGTTTGCTTCGGCAGCTTGAGTCACAGCTGTGAAGGCCAAACCAGCCTTCCCTTGCATGACTCTTGGCACATACCTTATCCCAGCTCCTGGGATTTTTCATTAATGCATCCAGAAGGCAGGTAAGTGACCTGAGAGATGCTCTGTTAATGATGGGTTTTAGAGTATGTGAATGTGATGACTGCTGGAACCACAAGTGCACTCAAATAACATCCCTTAAGGGGTATCATGGCTTTGTTAGGGGGGAAAACGTAGAACCAGGGGGGCAGAAAGGGTTAACTGTCTTCATGTTTGATGCTCATTAGCACCCAGAAGGTTAAACACAGCAGGAGAAAAACATTTCAGACTGATCAGACTTCTCGGCTGGAGAGTTGTCGCTTCATCGCTGGTAAGCTGAGGGAGCATTTTAAGCTCTTCACTGGGATGTAACAGTCCTGTCATGTCTGTTTCTTGACTTTTATTTTTTAATCCGTTTCTCTGATGAGATTAAAGTGAATTCAAACCAGCTCTGACCCCCCCCCCACCCCTTCCTCTCTGGCTTCCCAAAGCTCCAGTCAGTTCTTTGATAGAGGAGTAAATAAAACTGTGATGATGCAACATGCAGAAATGTTGCCAAGGAAACAGAAGCCAAGAGGAAATGAACTCTTATTGCAACTTCCCAACACACCCTGCCTGACTGACTGACGGGTGAACTGCACCATTCACAGGATTTATATTCTCTGCAATAATGTGATTATCTCTTCAGTAAGGCAATAGTCAGACGACTGTCAACCGTCATTTCATGTCATAATCAGAGCTGATTGACGGAGCTGGATTACTCATCCATCTTTCAAAATATTCTTGTCATGTATTTTCTTAAATCTGCAAACCCAATTTTATTTTTATTGTTTTAATCGCGCCACATTTAGATCCATATTTGCTAGCTTGCAGTCTTCTTTTACTGCCAAACGTTGATAAGCAGAACAGTGTGAAACCAGTGGCAGGAATATGTATAATATTGCATACAAAGTTTAAAATGTCTCCATCTTTTCATTGCTGCAAGTAGAGACTCTGCCTATGATTTTAACTCCCTGTGATAGTTAATCAACTGTAACACCACAAAACAATAATACTATTCATAGACATTTACATCCAATATTCACAAGCTAAATTCCTTCCTCTTCTCATCTGCCAAGGAAGAGTCAGCATTCACAAACACCTCCACGTACATCAGTTCTTCAGTCAGCCAACAAATAATGGCTGAGCAAATAGGCCTCGCTTTTATAATGTGAGCAGTCAATGAGCTTCTTTGGGTCTCACCACATTTAAACACCCAAGTTGTACCACTAACTTTTGTTTTTGTTTCTCTCCCACTGCTGCAAACTGACTGAGGGCTTCGCAGAGGATAATGGGACCCCCCCGCCCCCCCGCACAACAAGTCCATCTTGGCTTTTTTTTTGTATCATATGTCTTGTTTTGGTTTTTTTTAACTGCAGTGGTTACTGTGGCATCTGGGTTTTCTGCAGCTTCAGGCTGTCTGCTTGGTTATTTTCTGATCAAAAGTCATTTCGTTTTTTCACCCCGAGCGCAGTGGAAATAACCAGCTGGTCACAGGCTCCTTCAGATCACCCACGTGGCATTTTAGAAGCAGATTTGTCCTGACCCCCCCACCCCCCCTCTTTTATTTCTTGCCCTGCTGAGCATATTGCTCATTTTCAACAGCATCCTGCTTCACATTCACACAGTTAAATAGCCGCTTGTTTGACTTTATTTGGGTTTGTTTTGATTTCTGTACTGCAGTGATTTGATAAACACCGACTAATCAATTATGGCAACCATTAACATTAGTGAATTGTGTTGGATATTCACAATCATATCTAGATGGGACTCGACTTTTGACAAAGTTGACAAAACTAAGATAACCATTACTCCAACATGACAGAAAAGACAAAGACAAAGTCATTTACATGTTAGCTAACCAGTCTTCTTCTGTCTGACAATCAGCTGTTCTGCTGCAGCTGTTGAGCGTTCACCACAAATGTAGTCGATGTACCCTCTATACCCAGATCCCCTCTCCCACACAGTGTCTGTGATCACTGACCCTCATCAGCAGTCTATTGAAGTCGTCTCCAATGCGTCGGAGATCTCGTCCGATTGCCTCCGCCTGCATGTCCCCTGCTGCGTTTCGTGGCTGCGTGCTAGAGGGGCTGGGAGAGTGTCCTGAAACAGAGCGGAAAAACATGCCAAATTTGCTAATAGAGTACTGTTTTGCAATGATTCAAAGGTTTAAAATGCATGTTGAACTTATCGTATTTCGATGCTTCAAGTCAAACAAGAGTCTGCAACTTTATGGTTGGTGGTCAGGGATTTAAGCATGAAAACATTGTTAATCTTCAGCACCAAGATCTTTAAAAAAAATGACATCAACAGAAACCAGAGAGGGACGAGACTCTGTGGATGTACAGAAATGAAATACAGAAAAAATACAGTGTTCCAAGATGGCGGCACACACATCGAATGATGAGCATCACCAGACCTGCAGTTCAGACTGTGGCCACTACTTCAAAATCACCACACGGCCTGTGAGCTTGATCGATTCATCCTCTGATTTTGACTCTTATGACAGACGGTGAACACACGTGAACAAAAAGCAGACAACGCTTTTTTTTGTGAGAAACTGTCCAGTTTTCCAGCCTACACATGAATGCAGAATAATGGTTACAGTCACAAAAATGCATCCGGATCATCAGCAAAACCCTATCAGCAGTAACAGTTTGAGGAAATGAAATAACAGACAAAACAAAAAAACCTCCAGACAGCCGAGTGTGATTCAGAGGGTGGGTGGTTCACAGTATCAGAGCAGACACGTCTTTAGTTTTGATCCAGTTGAGTTTATTGATGTTATAAAAGATGCTCACAATGCTGAAACCCACAGAAGTAAAACAGAGTACTTTTTCATGTAGGTGAGACTGAAAACAACATCCTTATATTTTTGTTTTTACTGTCACAAACTATTGTTGTCACTTCATACTTTAGATAGATGTATAGATACCTGAAAATCTAAAGCATGACAACAAATATGTCTGACCGCGTGTACGTATGTGTGTTTTCGTGGTTAATCTGTTATATTTTCAGTCTGAACTACAGTGTGACTATGAAAGGCTCTGACCTCTTACCGATCTCCACTTATGACTCATGAAGGCTGTTATGAAACCCAGACTTTTAATATTTCTCACATCCTCCAATATTGAAGAGACCAACACAGCGAAGAGGCTGCGTTCCAATCAATCCATCAGGCTGCCGACTACACCAACAACAGCCACAGAGTGTTTATGACGGCAACACAAAACACTACGTGCCACATGCCACAAAAATACATCAAGTGTCAGAGAAGTCCCTCAAACTGTGTCGCTGAATTATCCAATTACTGTTTGCCCTAATTTGGAAATGAGTATGCAAAGGCAGGTTGGAGAGGATTATGCTGCCAGGTGACAGTGATGCCATTTGAACACTGGAAACACCAAATGATGGCACAAGGATGGCTGAAAATGTCTCATGGATATGGATGCAGTTCCTCATTCCCCTGAAATTGAGGTCTGAACTGATGTTCATATTCATCTCCCAATTACAATGAAAAAAGACGAAGAGCTCCGGTGAGTCAGTCATGCAACGTTGAGGTTAACTGTTGTGTCATTTTGGGGCTGGTTGTAGAAAGATTTGCTGGCCTGGAGTTAGATTGTTTCTTATATGGCCTGAATGACAAATACAGCGATACAATATAACTACAATAAGCTCATTTTAGCCGATATATTGGTCTAGCTCTAGGTTTTAGTGTAAATTAGCTTTTTAACATCCATCTCACTTTTGGGGTTTTTGGCTATTTTTGATCATTAGACCATTTGAATTACTTTGTAAAATAAAGCTCAGGATTTATTACATTGCTGGACATCCAGACTGCTTTGAAGGTAGGTAGACACCATATTTTTAGAGTTACTTACTTTACTTATAACAAGCATTGTATCAGGATTATCTGGTGCAGTTTTCATATTATTAGCAGTCTCTGAAAGTTCTTTACATGGCTTACAGTTTGTGGTTTGCGAATGCTGAAGGGCAAGCAATTAAAAGGCAAATCATTTTGAGACAACACACATCTAGGATCACTGAATTTCCCTCTTGAGTCTTGATTTACCCAGAATACGATGGATGACTCCTACTTAAGACAGTCAATTATTAGTCAGCTTTGTGCAGCCTATTATTGTTGTGCAACCTACTATACTCTACTAGAATTAAGATTAAGATATGAGATTTACAGTTGAATAATTAAATATAAATCAAGCAAAGACAAAAAGGCATCAGAGTGGACTTGTTCCACTCTGGCTGAGACTGAAGAAACCTGACTGTAGGTGTGATCTTCCTGCTGCAGCCGGAGGAGGAAGTGTTGCGATAGCACAGCTGTAATCACGCTGTCAGAGAGCAACAACAACAAGATGATAAACCGACTCTATCTCGCTCTCTAACACACCATCAGGCCAGCATTCTTGATAACCCAGACTTTTCGTGCATTGTATGATATTTTGTATGAGTGTGTGTGTGTGTGTGTGTTTACCTCGTATCTGTTCCTATCTGATGGACTTAGCGGACTGAAAGAGAGGTGAAGGGTTTCTGTCTGCATCTTACAAAAGACCTGCAGGCCTATTTTGACTGCCACACACACATACACTGAAGCCTATTTTGATTGGCGTACTTAATGAATGACACACACACGCGCTGGTCTGTTTTGACTGGTATCTTGTCTGTCTGGCTGCAGTGAAAGACAATAAAAGAGACACAAGGCAATCAGTGAAGCTAATCACTGCTATTATAAAAAGCAGAGTCATTCGTACAGAGGTTACAATGCACTTACAGAGGTTTTATTTCAGCCTCTGGGGATTACTTTCTTACTTACAAAACACCTCTATCCTCCAGATAGATATGGATGTGGTTCAAGCTTAACACGCAGTATTGTGCGATTCTGCATCTGAAACCGCTCAATTTGGAGAATCTGAGAAAAACAAATTAGTCAAATTTCATCAAGACAAGAGAACAATGTCATTACATAGTGGATATATTTCTCATCCACTGCACCAACACTGGGAAGGGATTTACTTTGTTTGTTTGTTTTTTTTCTTTTTTTGTGCCAAATATCTCAGCCTCATGCCACAGTTTTGTTTGTTACCAAGCAACAGGATAGGCAACTTTAGCCGACAGCGTCATAGCTAAAGGCATGCTCTCGCTCTGTTTTTGTATCTAAATAAACAGCAGGAATAAAAACAGGATCCGGGCTGTAGGAAGTGATGAACGTCTAACAAACACTTTGGTGGCTCCATCAATACGAGCTCAAACCTACAGAGCTTTATTTAACTTTTTATTCTAGACACTAAAGTTGTCAAATAGATATTTTATCAATTACATGAAATGACACCAAAGGGATTTTTCAATCTAAGATTTTGGTGCAGTCATAAAACAATGTTGTCATTCTTGACCTTTGAGACCAGTGTATGTCATGAAATAATCTAGTAGACTTCTGTAAATCTCTGATCGAACTGTTTGTGGTCAAGTTGCATTGTGGGTAAAGTTTTGACAAAGACGAGGAGTGCGTGGAATAAATGTTTGGTTCTGCTGCATCAATTTGTATACTTTTAATTGTCCATCGTGAGTTGTTGTAAATGTTGTTAAGTGCAATGCTAAGTTGGTGGAAAGTGCTTAAACTTCAACTGTAAATCTTTTATTTTAATCTTATCTTGTTCCATATAAGGTTGGACTTATTTCACTTGATATTAATTAGTTAGTGAGGACAGACTCATTCATGTTTTCGAAATACAGACTGATTGAAAAAGTATTTTTCCCCTTAGTTCCTCAATGGATGCTGCATCATTTCTTTTCATTTTTAATGTGATGGTACACACACACACACACACACACACACACTTGGGCGTGGTTGGTTTTTCCAGAAGTCAAGACCCTTCTTCCTTCCTGTGAATCTGAGTCAGCAGGTTTCCATGAATACTGTGGATCCGAGGCAGCGATCCAACATCAGCAGGTCTAACAAAGCCTGCTGAGACGCCCAAAACTCATTCACAAAGTGAGTGATGCCAAACACAGAAAAAAAATAGAAATACATTATGTGTTTGAGTCCAAGAGGCCAAAGGTCTTCACACCAGAAAGTAAAGATGATGACAGACTGCCCCCCTTTCTCTTTCAAATAGATGTATATTGGACATAACTGTTGTACAAAGTTGTGAAGTTCCGATTGGATTAGGCTTCTGTATTTGGTTTAAATGTATCCTGTGATGTTTGGGAGGGTTTCACACACTCAAAAGGCAGTAGACATTACTCAACAGGAAGTAAAGTAATACTATGATGGAATGAAAACATAGGAATCAGCACAAATGGCAGCGCAGAGGAGTCATGTTTCTGTGTGTGTGTGTGTGTGTGTTTTGAATCTGCATGTTTCAGCCTGAATTTGTCGGATTTCCCTCTGAGGGCCAGTGGAGCGCGGCGTGCTGGGTATTAGTCAATAAATCTGAATATGAAAACAAACACGACTGATTTACTCATCTGAGAGTAGCAAAAAAATGATAGAGTGGAAAAAACTCTTCCCTCATGAGTAACATCTAGTGAGAGGGGAGTACAAAAACATCCTGAGTAGGTTTTTGTTCATTTCTTTTTTCTTTTTTTTTTACTGTCATTGCTAACATTCAACACCACCACCCGCCCAAACCCCCAAATCTTTGATAAAGGAAGCTTCAGGGAGCTTGTGCTGAGCTCATATCTAGTTTCATATTTTGCTGTACACCCACACAGCAGCAGCAGCAGCAGCTGAATTTCACAGTAAAAACAGCCAGAGAAGCTTGTATTTGGCTGATTCAGACCAGGAACCTTCACACACAACAGTTACTGTATTTTTTAATGTAGTATCGGGGTGCATTCATGTATTTAGACACCTACACTTACTTTAAAACACTTCAATTTGCAGGAATTGAGTTTACCACGTTCTTAAAATTTATTCTGGATGAAAAAAATTAGTAGTGGAAAAATTGTTTCAGGCGTTATTAGAAGCATTATTATTAGTTTTTTTTTAAAGGTTTTTATCACCTGTAGCAGCCGCAACAAGACAAGTTAAAAATATGATTATTGCAATGATGGAAAGTGTTAGTATAATTATTTTCTTTCGAAAGTACATCCGAGTTATTAAATTTCAAAGAAACATCAGTTTATTCGCCGCTATATTTGTCACTGCAACACTTGTAATGAGAAACTCTTCCACCTCCGTGTATTCAGTATCGGCCGTTAATCATCGGTTATGTATGCAAAGTGCCTGTGCTCACCGTGCTGCTGGTGCACCCACGGTCCTCCGCCGTGCGCCTCAGCCATGCGCTCTAGGGCGTGTGTCATCACCTGGCCGGTGAGGCTGGGAGTCTGCGTGGCTCTGTCGACCGTCACTGGCCTCGGGGAAAGCGGGGAGCTCGGCAGCGAGTCGCCGTCGAAGGAGAAATATCCACTGGAGGCGCGGCGAGGGAGGTGGAATATTGACCTCGTCTGAAACACGCCTAGGCTGTCGAGAGGGGAGATGGGTTTGGTTCTGCACCGGGACCACGAGTCCGGCTCTGGTCTTCCGGTGGAATTGGGGTTGCCAAAGCTCCGCTCGCCGTCGTTATCTGAACGGGAGGTTTGCGCTGATGCTCCAGCGGCACCGGCGGGTGGTGGATCTTCTCCGCTCCCCTGTGTCGCCGTTAGTGCGGTCGAGCCATCGGACCGGTTTGGTGGTCTGTTGGGTGAACAGAGCGGCACCGTCAGCCTGGGCTTTCATCACTCTGCCCAAACAGCCTACAGCCTGACGTCTGTGCTGCCTGTGGAGCTGCAGCTGGATATGTAGCAGCGCGCTGCTGCGTCAGAACTGGACCTCCTGGATGCCTTTTCCTTTAGATCTGCGGGATTTCTGTAATTTAAATCTGATTAACTTCACAGGGAATCGCGGTGACTGGCGCGCCGACGAGAACCGACTTTAATAAGCTGGTCAAATAGGTTTGTCTTCTATGAAACGTTACCATATTCTAGCTCACGTCCAGCTGCTGCTGAAAACCCACAGAAGCGTTTGGAGTTGAGTGGGTGTTTGACTAGTTTAGGTGCAGTGAATGTGTCCCTGTAGCCCAGGTTTCCTGCCCAAACTGGCCGCCCGGCGCGTCTCTATTGTTTGACAGAAGTTGCTGATTGCAGCAGATCTTTGTTTGACTTGTGGGCAAAAAAAAAAAAAGATCAGGCATGAAGGAAGCGGCTGGAGTAACTTCAACTGCGTCACATACAAACAGCCTGCAAGAAACCCGTCTCAGCGGACCAGAGTCCGTCTGGAGGTTTTTGAGTAAATCAACAAAAAAAAATCTGATCGGATATTTCTGCACACTGACAGTTGACGAGGGACTTACTGAATCAAGGTCAAATTATGCAGATGTTACTTATGTAAAGTCACACACTGATTTTCACGGAGATAAAACACCCTAAAACGTAATTTTCAGTTTTAATCACCGAAACTCAGACTCTCAACGTGACAGTCTAAAAAAAGGACTCAACATGTATTTTGTTGCCGCGCTTCCTGTTTGTCCAGACTAAACTACAGCTTCCTAAGCGTTCGGATTCCCAGCGGCAATGACCTACTTCTGTGCCAAAATGACCTAAAAGTATAACCAACCGCTTTTCAGCACCAAGTCTCCATGCACCGACAAACACACTTTTACGCACCTTTGAAGTAAATAGTCATCCTGCTTTTTACGCATTTTTACGCACGGAGAAACAGCGGCAACAGCAGCACTTTAACTGGACGCGATGTCTGTCCTCCAGCCACATGAAAATGTAAACCCTTCCTGTGGACTTCAGCGCAGATCCGAGCGCTACGAGGAGAGATATTAAGCGTGTCAGGCGGCACGTAGAGAAATGGCACCAAAAAGCACCGGAGGCCACCTCAGCCGAGAGGGAAAAGCACACGGAGGGAGGAAAAGGAAACCCGCAACGCCGGTACCAGAAACTAACAAACATTTGATCAGGTGCTCTGCTTTTAACGAGACCCGTTCAGCGGCACGTCTGCACCGTCACTGTAATAACATGGAGAGGCAGGCTGTAGTTTCTGCGTCTCCGTGGGCGACGACAGAAGGGTCTAGTCTCACCGGAAAAACTGACATTTCAGATTACACGATAAGGTTTCACTTTACTATTAAGACAAATATATTAAAATAATTGAGCAGCTGTCACATGGACGGCTTGTGTCACTTGGATTAAAATTTCTACAGCTTTCTTCTTCAAACCCCGGCGGTGCGTGTGCGCCTCCCTCCGGAGAGCGCGCTCAGTTCGTGTTTCTTGAACTGTGGCAAAAGTGGCAACATCATCCTTTACAGGCGGGTAGCTTTTCTGGTATTAGGACTTGTGTTAAAATGCAAAGGTGGACAGGGCTGAATGGGTCTTAAAAACCTCACGTGAATTCATAACCTGACATGGAGCGGCAGCCCACACTACGAGGCGGCTGAACTCTGTGACCTCGAGCATAACAAAGCAGACGGTCTCTCATCTCTGAACACAAATCAGCTCTTGTGTTAGAAGGAAAACATCATATCGTCGAACAAGTGTGACATTACTTAGACATATGTATAGTGCTTAATGCCTGCACCCTGCAAATAAAATTCAGTTTATCCTCTGCATCCCTGAAGACAAAGCGACACACGCATTTAGACCCAATACAGCCGTTAACCCGGGAGAAACGCCGTTTACGCTTAACTAATAGGTTATCTGGAGCTGGAGCCGGTGCACTGCGTTGCCAAACATACCCGCAAAGTCAGAGGATCACTGCAAAACGCACAAACGTAGTCCTAAAGTCCGATATAATACAAGAAAATCGGTTTTGAGTAACTTTTTACGCACGATAAACACTCTTCAGTGAGATTACAGTGACATTTCACAATAATAGACAGCATTACAACGCAAAAGCAAAGCTATTATTCATTTCCTGTATTTTAAAAACACTGACAATAAACATTAAGGGGGTATAACTGCGGCTGTTTGCAGCGTGACAGCTGACATGCCGGTCGGCACAGAGGGAAACTGGATGTTTGTGAAGTAATTGTTTAAAGAAAACAACACACACACACACACAAACACACTTCTGCTCCCTCTGTCCCAAACTCACCTGGACGGATGATGCATGTCAGTAGCGGGACATCACCGCTGGCGCCGAAAATGAAACGGTGACAAGTTGGCTGTAAAATAAATATGTCTAAATAATATCAATGCGAGTCCATGTAGGATCCACAGGGCCAAAGTGAGCACAACATCAACTTCTAAAAGCAGAAACAAAGCGAATAAATCCCAGAGTTTTTGCTGACGTTTGCCCGGGAGGAATGGTAGAATAATCCGCCTCTTCCGAGAAGAAACTGCACTAGAGGAGGTAAACAAAGTCCAGCCAGAAGCAGCGCGGCACCGAGAGGCTTTCCTTCGCTCTCCCTTCGTCTCTTACACTCCACTGAACTGGCTGTGCGCTGTGCTGTTATGAGACGATTCTCCATTCAAAACCACCCACCGGTAGGTTCAGCCGAGTAGGTGGGTGGGGTTTCTCTCAGCTCTTTTCTCTGTCCTCTGTCTCCCCCTGTCTTTCACTCTGGCATTAAATACTCCAGCGTCCGGTGCCCAAAGAGGAAAAGTGACAGAAAGAAAAGCGATTACAACAACAGAAAATATTTCAATAAAATATGCAATTGCAGTCTCTCACTGTGACTGTGCCTCTGTCTATAGCTGTGTTTCACTTTCATACTAACCAGATCTTGAGTGTGTACTGCATCAACACTGACCACCGAATTAAGTGCATGCTACTAGAAGATCTCTCAAGGACACTAAAATAACTGCAATACAGTTTTTGATAAATCCTTTTATCCAGACTCTGTAATGCTTTATGTGGGCCATCTGGAGTCGTGACCTCTCTGGTAGCAATGTAACATCCTGCCCATTACTTCATTTGTATTATTATTAATCATCAGGATTAAGCTTATTCCTGGACATGTACTCTTATTTCTTGTGGTTGCTGATTTGCAGTCATTGCATCTTTGAATATCACTATTCGTTATGTAAAACTGAATTAAAAAAAAAAAAAGTATTAATGCATGTTTGGGAAACATTTTGGAAAAATGGATAAATGCACTAACTTCTTGCACTAAAATGATACTTTGAGGATTCAAGTATTCAAATCCACCATTAAATCTAATTTGTCATCAAAACCCCACAGAACTAACATAAACTCCATCATGAAATGAAATAGTAACTTACAAATTTGCCCTTTTCACCAGTGTTTCCCCTCATGCACAAGAAAACTGAATGTGCTTTTAATATTGACACATTCACAATTTGGATGAAAGTGACGCCCACACTTGTACTATGACGGCTGGCATGAAAGTAGAACCCAGTATAAACTACTACTGAAGTTATGAATCATCCTAAGAGCTTTGCTGATGCCAAGCATTCAGTGACAATATTTTTCCACTCTAATACAATACAGTGATCTCTGCTTTGTAGAACGTCTCGCACTGTTATTTTTGCACCGTACGTGAGCTACGTAGTCCCTGCATGTGTGTGTGTTATTATGAACTATTGTCCACATTTCTGATTGGCTGGTTAAAATCAACTGAAATGAACTGTACACAGGCAGAAGTCCATTCAGAAGTTTTGCATTTTCTTGTGACAACAGAACAAAGGAATCGTGGCTCATGCTGCCTTACAAAACAAATAAACAAACAAATAATAAATAGCTCTTGCACCTAACATAACTGAGACAAACATCAAGTCAGTGCGCGGTTGGTGACGCGCAAGAGGGCGTCAGGCTTGGTTCCCACCACCAAGGTCGCCGGAGAAGAGTCATCAGTTCTCAGCTGAGACCCGCATCATGTCTTTGTCGTCGGCAACCGATGGCATTAATCACATGTGACAGCCTGTAAATGGCCGATACGGTCTCAAGGCTTGGTGTAAATTAATATCCATACACATGGACAACAAATCATCTCCCCAGTTCTACCTGCTCCTTGACTATATAATGCAAGAACTGACTATACATTTGTATAGGAATTGTTTCCACTTACAGGATGTCATTACCGCATTCAGAGTTTTCACATCTTGCTGGTAGCGCTGGCTCTGTGATGCCGAGGCCGAGTGGGCATGGTCGGGCGGAGAGGAGAGTAGTGATGGGTGCCTGGAAGTAGCAGGAAGATCCCATCCATCCACACACACACACACACGAGCAGACACACACAAATCAATACAGACAGACAAAAGGGCGAGACAATCAATATCATTTACATGTCATCAATAGCGATCAATTCTTCAGAGTGTGGGAAAATGTGTGTATCTGCCTTGGTTAATGTTAACTCGTGTTTTCTGTTGCTGCTTCTGTTTTTCAGTTTTACTCTCTGTACATCAGGCAGATTGGAGCTCTGTTTAGTGTGATGATGATGATGATGATGATGGTGGTGATACTGCCGGGACAGCCACGCTAACCCAAAAGAAAATGGATAGATGTTTGTATGATTTCTGTGGGCCATGAATGTGATGGGCGGGGCATGAGTGTAATAATAGAAATAAATTCTTAGTTATAGCTACAGTGAGGCTTTAATAATATCAATACCTGCTCACTTGTCACTGGTCATGATGTATGTTGAGGAAAAAAGAATCTAAGACAGTTTCTCATTGAAGGCAAATTGGAAATAGCACATAGCAACACGTATACTGGCTAAGTGTGGCCGAGCTGTGCAGGAAAATACAATGAAAAGTCAGGTCAAACTAATCATATGACTCATGCTAATGCTAGCAGCGTGTTTGTGGCCTTTGTCACTTTGGTCTGTGGTTGGATGAATTGTCATGATATTTGGTACAGATATCCATGTTTCCCAGACGATGTATGATAATGACGATGTGCTAAAAGACAGTGAGACGTCTTTACTTTTATACTTCATCATTATTTTAACTATTGGATAGATTGCCATGATATTCATGTCCCCCTCAGGATGATGTGTAGTAACTTTGGTGAGGTTAACATTTCAATTTGTCAAATACCTGCAAAATGATGACATTCCCATCAGCCTCGGGTCTGCCTCGTGTTTAGGGCTTACTGACAAGTGTCAACATGCTAACAAGCTAAACTAAGATAGTGCCCATGGTGAACATTATACTTGCTAGTCATCAGCATGTTAGCATTTAGCTCAAAGCACAAAACAAGCTGCTAGCATGGCGGTAGTCTCTTGGCTTGTGGTCTTTTTAATTGACAAACAATTGATAAAACATCAAATTTATGGAAAGGGTTCATAGTGCATACATCACACGCATACAGTCGCCACTGTCCTTGCAGAAATCAAATGAAGCTGCTGTTTAACGCCAGTATTAAACATATGAGCTAAGTATAATTAACATGCAATTAGAGAAAGTGAGTCACATTTTGAGCCCAGGTGACAGAGATGCATGCATCATGATTTTGGGTCATTATCACTCCCATCGACTACCACTTCTGCCGAGTTTACAAAGAGGACGAGATAAGAAATTGGGGGGTTTTCTGCATGGCTGATTTTATACAAGTGCATTTAAATGTTTCCCGCTTTATGGTGATGTTTGTGGTTGCCCGTGCTCTCCTCTGCAAATTTGCTTAAACAGGCAAATCATTGTTGGAGCCCGACACCACTGGAACATCGAAACCTAATGAAGTTTTATGGCATCATTCAGCAGCCCTGAGGGAATTTAAGGGTAATTTCAGATTACTCACTACAGTAGACGCCATTAAACACAATAGAGCGTAAAGAGCTGTAAATTAGACTGTGGTGCGAAGCCCACAATTTTGTGCGAGTCAACAAACAAACTGATGGCCATACAATAGGTCAGCTGTGTTATGATATGACAAGAGGTGACGAACACTTCCCAGTTTGTTCATAAAATCTATCAGTTTCTATGGACACAGTGGAAGTCCACTCAGCTAAACATTAGTTCCTTATTGAGAAACAGCTGCAACCTCAGAAGTTGCTGGTAATGTTGGTAATAAACGAATGACTACTATTATTTTACTGTTGCAATCATGTGCAAAACACAGATGTAAATCTCTATCATCAGCATGCCTGTGTCGCCTCAGGAGAGGCTTCATTACAGCATATTGACCCATTTGTGAAAGTCAGTGAGGCGTTAAAAATGGGTGAGTCAGGCTGCTGAACACACTGTTTACTGAGAGACGACGGAGTGTGTGACTTGTTCAAAATAGTGGGCGCATTTTACATATAGTGAGAGGGTAATACAGTTAATATTGGTAAAACTGCTCTGGGAAACACTAGCACTTTAGTTAAATTAATGTGCACAGAGATACATTTTTACGAGTCACCAGAAAAGTAAAAGTTAAGCGAGATTATGTAATAACAAAATGCTCAGAAAGAGACTAAGCTAAATGTGTATGTGAACCACATCAACCTGGCATCAATGTGTCCAAATGTTCAGTCCATAACATTTTGACTTTATTAAAACATGTCCACCAACCACCAGATACAGCACTTGACACCAGTGTTAAAAAAATAACACACAATGTTAAACACCATAAATGATATATTTGAATCAAGCTGTGAAGCTGACAGTTCCCCAGGCTCAGAGGCAAAGAAACACAGATTAACAAAAATCTAACCTCAACAGTTATCATCTTAAAGCCAGTTTAAGATCCTCTTTACTGCCACCTACTGCTTAATTACTACTAATTACTGCAACAGTCACCATAAATATGACAACACATCAAATTCCACGACAACTGAGCAAAACCCATTTACAGATGAAGACCTTGTGATGCAGCTGAAATCTCCAGAAGAGGCTACACGTTAAGATTAGTTTGTCAAGCAACATAAATATTAAGAGTTTTTATACTGATAATCAATTAATTGTTAAACTAAAGCCCCTTTCACACATGTAGTCTATCCCCAAAATGTTCAGCAACATTTCCTGCATGGGGCCATGTGTGAAAAGGCGGAAATGTTCCTAAACGTAGCTGTATGTGTGAATGGTGAAAATCACTAGCGGTGCCTGAAAGGTTATCCCAGTAATTTACTGAGAGCTATGTGTGAAAGAGGCTTAAATATGCATATCAATTTGTGTGTGAGTGTTCTTTTTTGTTTTTTTACAGATATTGACTACTGGTCATTGAGTGCTAATGGAAAGCCAATCTGTTCCCATGCAGTGAACCATGACCCCCCCTCCTCTCCCACTAAGACAATACTGACCACCTGGACCACTAGTGTGTGTGTGTGTGTGTGTGTGTGTGTACATAATAATATTGACTGGTTGTAATGTGAGAGGTCAGGACACAATAGCACTGTGACTCTGAAGAGCTAACACCATGCTGTGAGAGGTCACAGCTATGTGTCACACAGAAACACACACATACACACAGATGCTTCTACATCACTTGTCCATCTTCAGTCAGCCTGGCTCTGCAGCTGATCTCCTCACGTGACTCAGACGTTTTTTTTCTCTGATCTGGATCTCGTGCAAGGACTTTAGAGATGTATTGCTCCCATTTGTCATGGTTTTAATGGTAAGTGGGTGATTATGAACAAATACTCAATTATTTGGTTCGAGCAGACTTTCATAAAGGCTGCAATTGATCATAGCCAAGACATCACATGCAAGCTTGAATGCAAAAAATCATTATACTGAAGAAACAGAGGTACTCATTGAAGTATTAATTCTTATCAATGTCTTAATGTTAATTACTTCAACTTTAACAAACAGAACACACCAATATAAGAAAGGGGGAAAATACTTTTTTCAATGGGGACCCTCTTAAAAATGGTCACGTGGAGCTATGGTATTCAAATGTTGTCCTGCATATGCCACACTAGCCAAGAAAAGACAACATTTAGGCTGTTGTTAATCTATATATCACGATATTGACTACGCTGATCATCTGTCTGTGTTGTTACGGTGTATTTGCTGATGGGCCTGGCAGCACGTCAATGTTGAAACAGATCTTCACTTAAGTTAGAAATTGACAGTTGTCATCCGTTGCTGCATGACCGTGTTCCTTAATCCCCTAGGAGTTTGAATAGCCTGAAACATTTCTGACACACTACATTGCTTTGTTTACTGATTTGCAACAAGCCCACTGCACAGAAATGGAGGAGGGTTATTTGAATGCATGGCACGATGTCTGTTGTAACAAATTTTTCCCTATCACTCCGCCCGTCTAGTCTCTCGATCTTTATCTTACAACTCTGCCTGGAACTGCGTTTATTCATTTCCATTTGGTACTCTACTGTGAAACAGGATACGTTGCGCTGACTGAAAAACATTGCTGCATGCATGCATGTGTGTGTGTGTGTGTACTCTGCTTGTTGATAAGTTACAGCAGTCTGGTAGTACAGTTGTTCTCACTTTGCTGTGATCAAACAGTAGTGACAGACACACTCCTCTCTCTCTCTCTCTCTCACACACACACACACACACACAGTATGTCATGCAGCATGCTAATTAAAGACTGTACTGTAGAGTTGTCATGTTTGGAGTCCATTCATCCCACCGTTTATCCTTCAACCGAACAGACCACAATGACTAGCGCTGACAAAGACCAACACAAATACTGCCTCACATGCTGTTAAAATTTGCACTTGAACACACCACTGGGACTACAGCTGATGGCCAGCTGAATGCTGACATGCATGTATGTTCTGTGTCTGCAAGATAGGAAATAACTAGTCAAATCTGAGTGTTTCCGTCTAAAAAAAACACAAAACACCACACACAGCCCACTAAAAATGCCACTCATATCTCGTCATGTGCATGGAATAAAAAGTGAAACTGTTTGAAAAGTTGCAGAAAAGGTTTCCTTAGCTTTCCTTTGGGACGGTGTCATCTTTTGCTAAATGGACACTAAATGGCCGAAGTCACTGATTCACCAGGCTGAACCGTTAGTCAGACAGTTCGCTCTCAATGACTGCTGACGCTTATTCCTGAATCCTACATCCTGAATTGGCCAAACAGACAGATAAGGGGTGACGCATCGTAAAAATAACAGTCAATGGTTGGCCACAGGCGGCCCAACGGCACCCGTTGGCTGACTGACTACTTGGTATGCCAGAGCCATAAGCCTATTTTGGCTGCTGGCCTTTTGTTGAAAAACTAAATTTTGCTTTTACTGTGCCTAACAGACTGCTAGCCAAGATGCTTAATACATCCTGACAACTGTGGATTACATGACAAACATTCAACAACCAGATACTCTAATCAGTAAGACAACAAAACAACTAATTAAGCTTTTTTTTATAACAATCGCAGGCATTCGAAGCAGCACTTTGTTTTTGTTAAAAAGGCATGAAGTAATTTCTTCGCTTTACTGACTGCTACTGGCAACAGGAACTGCAACAACATTGACACCCGGTGGTAAACTACATTAATGTGTAAAAAAACAATGTAGTAATAACTTACTGATGTTTAAGGACTGCATTGGTTTAGTCTGTTTCACATGAATTTTACCTTACCGCCAACCATTTTCAAAAACATGCTGTAACTGTTCAGATTATTAGATCGACTTCCAACATTTCAGGCAGACTGTGGTTTCACTTCATGTCAATGCGCTATGGAAATCAGTGTGCAAAGACTTGAAACTCACCTGAGACAGATAAAACCTCTGAGTCAACATATAATCTGCAGTGTTTTGTCGAATTTGCATAATTTAATAGTAACGAAGGGACTGTTTTGAACATTCTTCCTAGAATTAAGAAAGCTCTGACATCCAAGACTTCAGAGCTGCTAACGGAGTTAGCAACAGGTTATCTTCACTGGATTTAAACTTCGGATAGATTTTACTGTAATTTCACGCTTACTAATCAATACCTGCTTACTTCACTGCAAATGTAATTTCTATCAGATGAAGTTTGCTATCAATAATGAGGATGCATTTCAGAGGTCTCTTTGAAATTCAGAGGTCTACTGAGGTGCTTCCTCAATGCTTGCAACTTTCCTCTGCAGTGCACTGCAGTGGAAATGTCAGAGGAAGTGCGTAAATATGATGGGCGTCAAATTCTCTCTGAATGCTTTTTAGATGCTCCATGCCTTAAATCTAAAGTTGACTTACACCGTGTCTACACAGGCGGCATAGCATGAGCAGCACGTTAGCAGAGCAGCTGCTTCAATCCTCCATCTGCGTCTACAAAAGACGCGTTCAGGTACAGTACTGAGTGATGGTCACCTACGTTTTCGCAGCACTCAGGGCCAAACTCACAATCACTGCAGTTATGCACATAACACTTTCTGGGCAGATATAAATTCAATTAAAGTAAATTTCATTCTTCCTCAGCAGACAGAGTTTGTCCAGTACTCCAGATGTTCAAATTTCCTTTTTTCTGTGCACTTTACCTTCCTAGATCTTTATATGTAACTTCATATGTTAATGGGAACCTGATTTGATTGAAAGCTCCAGAATAACTACTACAACCTTGCAATGAGATTTTCTCAAGTGCAGTTTCCAAGGTCAAGAATGAACATGGACATGAACGAGGAGTCCTTAAAGTGCTCTGAAAAAATGGGAATTTGAACATTTACAATTCCATGACCATGTGATATGATTGAAAGCCCCATAACCGCTACTAAATGGACAATGTAGTGAGATTGTTTTCTCAACTTAAGTTGACTGGTCTCCAACATTGTGAACCTTATTCATGTGTTGACTTCGGTCTGTCTGTTGCATCTACATGTTTCGGTGTTCTCAAGTCTTTCAAGTCTCAAGTCTTTCAAAAGCTCTCCTTCTCAATAAGATCGTTAGATTGAAGTTTAAGTTACGTCTCCATGCATCTGTATTAAAGATGCTGCATCAAAACAAACAGCATAGCTATTAAATTTTTCAGTCATGTCAGCGGTCGTGTAAATCTTCAAACTGAAACACACATATTGAACTGTGTTTTGAGCTGTTTTGTGAGTAGGTGGTCAATTTGGTTATGGGAAAAGAAAAGCATGTGGTTAGTGAGACACCTAAACAGCTCAGTGTTAACAGAGGAAATGGAAAAATAGACATGGTTGCTCTAATAGATGGTCTCTACTGTGTTTGTGTGTGTGTCAGTCTAAACTGCCACATGAGGTCAAAGCAAAGAGTGGAAAAACACATTGTGAGGTGCACACACACACCTTTGTGTCGACATTGTCACATCTGAGAAGAATCAATGGGTTTATCCGTCTATATCTGTATATATTTGTTCTACGTGCTAAATTTAGTTGTTAAAGCTTGTGCAACTGCTGTAGGTGCTTTCATCCAAGTTTGGATGTTTTGGATAAAGTTTTGGTATTGCAGCCCCTTTATCAACTGTTAATTGGCCCTTACTACATCCCTGTTAAACCCATATTCATAGTAACCACATAACATGTACTTTATGTGTTATAATATAATATAAATATAGTAACACATACTTTATGATATGAGTACATATCTTTCTGATTAAATCATTGGAGCATTTCCAATGTTGACAAATACATCATGCTACACCCAAATTACACACAGATGTTAAATAACATTAACGATGTCTCTCTACTATTTAAGCGTCCCAGAAAGCCATGACAGCGAGACAGTGAGCCGGCATGCACAATACCAGGAGCTGGAAACGGGCAGCTAAATGGAATTGAGCCATCATTCTTTTTATTATTTACACCATGAAAAGGTCTTTTTGCTGAAAATGGAAATCAGCCACAAATGGAAGCAAACATTTGAAAATCCAGAAAACCTTAGATTCTTTCTCTGAGTGAAAGTCTGGAGAGCCGTGAATCCTGCTTGTGAACAGAGGGTTGTAGGTTCCAAACCCAGTACAGCTGGGAATTTATTGGAGCTAAGCAAGAAACTGTTTCTTTTTTTGATAACTATCATGAAGGCTACCATATGCTTCAAACCAAGTGCCTGTCTAACAGCACCTGAAAGCCCTTTTCTGACAGCAAAACAATGCTTCAAAAATTTTACAAAGCAGGTAATCACACTTCAGCGATTGGCCAGGTGTGAAAATAGGGCAGATCAGGGAGTGATGTGTGATGCAGCCAGGAGGCTATGATGGACAGCTTTTCGCCCCACCCTCAAGTGTGGCCACTCTGAACAGGTATAAATACTATGGACGTGATCGCAGGAACAGAAAACATCGAACAAAAACTAGTTAGTTTCAAGCCCACTGAAACCTTTAGTGTGTTCTTGAGCAAAGTGACAGGAAATGAGGCAGGACAAGAAAAGAGAAAACACACTCAGTAAACATGTGCTTTTTGTACAAATTCAAATCTTTTTACATTGGCAGCTTTCACACTGTTCATTTGACCTCAAATGCAAATTTTGGCAGTACATGATTTGATGATGTAAAAACTCAGCTATACGTCACCTTTTACAGGTGTAAATGTAATTGCATTGCAAAAGGAAATGTTGCACTAAAACAAATGTCATGAAATAAGACCAGAGCGGATGTATGCACAGGGAGGAGTGACCTCACGACATTTTCTCATCTGAAACACTGAATTCTTTAAAGTAACGTCTTACTTTCTTGCTCAGTTTCTCTAGTCTCATGCAGCACAAACTCCCCAAACATGTACATACTCACTAACAAACGTGGGAAAAATAAAACCCACTACAAACTTTAAAAACCTTAAAAAAAACAAAATATGATATTTCAGAGGCCGGATACAGATATTCAGATGAAGGAGGGCAGAGACAGTGCAGAATGTGCTCTCGGTGTTTCCCCCCGCAGAGGGTCTGGTGGGGTTTTAGCCCCACAAAAAATATTACTGCATAAATATTAAAATCAAGTACAGGAAATGAAACCAAAACACACAGAATTATGGGTAGAAGCAGACAGGTGCAAGGGGTCTTAAAATCCCACCAGATTATCAACCCCTATCTTAAAGCATTTCTAATGCTGCAATGATTAAACAACTACTCCGCAGTATGAGCGATTAGTTGTGAGGAAAGGTCTCACTGAGTGGACGAGTTACATTTCTCTTTGTAATATTTGTTTCGAGGCAGCGATAGCCTTTCTCTCCCTCCCCTCCTGAAGCTGTCCATGGTTCTGACAAGTTCTTTAATAGCCACAGTGTCGTTCAAACACGGCTTGGGAAGGTGAGCAGAATAAAATAAAGTCCATTAGCCCATTGCAAAGAGACAAACTGTCCCTGGAGCTGATGGAAAGTTACACAGATTTGTTGTAATTACAGGTTACCAGACGTGTGACTTCAGCGTATAAATTTGATTGCAAATAGGCAAACAGACAACAAAATAAGTTTTTTGTTTCAGGTTTAGATCTAAGGAAACAAAGTAGGAAATTGTGAGCAGTGTTTAAAACTTTTTTGCTCTCAGACATTTAGAGGAGGCAACTGTGAGTATTTTTGTAACAAAGAACTTATAGCAATAGCACTTAACATGATGCTTTTTTTAATCGTTGTTTAATTGTCGTCTTTGTTATATTTAGATCTATTTTTTTAATTTGTAAAAAACCTGACAGATGCACACATGTTAACGCCATGTTCCGTCGTGTGCCATGTCTCTTTGTTTGTGTGTGTGTGTGTGTGTGTGTGTCATTGTGTGTGTGAAGTTTCCAGAGAACAGTGGGCTGACTCAAAATGAGAACTCAGGGTTTCCTCTACGAGCCTGAGAGACTGAAGACGAGTGGAAAACTGGTTTCACACACACACATTATTCTACAAAACTATACTATACTAAGTTATACACACACAACAAACAACATGCCCTGAAAAATGAGAAATGCAAAACACAGTAGCGCGCACACACACACACACACACACACACACACACACACACACACACACACACACACACACACACACACACACACACACACACAATCACAGCGTACTGTGCACACACTGAGACAGGGACAGATACATATTGTATGTACATTGTGAAAGAGACATAACATTACACTCACCTGCCCACACACACAAACATACCTTTGTTGGCAAGGCATGGTAGGAACCGTTCAACAGCCAAAGCAAACTGCTCCAAGGTAACTATGCAGAAACACACAGGGGGCTAAATAAACAACACGATTGCCACGAGGTCAAAGGTCAAAGAGTACAAGCATTATAATGTAAAGACACTGGACCAAAACAAAAAAGTTAATGAAGGAGCAACTGATGTTTTTATAAAAAATAGAAAACCATTTAAACATACATAACAGTCCTCTTAATTCCAAATATCTGATTACACTTATGATATTTTTATGACGCCAGAGGGGAAATTAGGTCCATTTCAGCTATAAATCTAAGGCTATAGCAGAAGAAAACAGCATAATATAACAATAGAACACATCTGACATTTCAACTGTAGAACATGGGGAGCAGCATTTATGCAGGATTCACAAAACCCATGCAGCAGAAATGTTTTCACAGGAATAACTACTGCACCTTCTTTGCTTTTTTATTTTCGTAGGCAGCAGCATAGACTCTGAGCTCACTCTTCCAACAGCAGCGGAACATACCATATACAAGGTTTAACAACTTTAATATACAGAATTATACACTGTTCATGTGTGCAATTGAGAATTACCATCAAAACGCAGACATTCTGCAGTGCCTGTGTTTCAAAAGTTTGAGTTGAGTTACCTTTCCTCTGTGAAGTACAGTTTCTTACTGTTAAATATAGTTGTAATCAAATCTCTTGTGGTGAACATAAAACAGCATGTGAGAAAAGGCAATAGCCTGCAAGACAAAGGAAACTGCCACAACAAAGCAGCACACCTTTTACTTTTCTTTTTGCGTTTCTTTCTTTACCATGTTTGTTTTTCATCTGTGTTGTTTCTTGCATACTGTGAGGTTTTAATATTTAAACACAAATCCCCTCTCATACTGTGACTGTTTCAAAGAGCAAACCTGCCCCCAACCTCGCTTATCTTCTCCCCTTTTTCTTTGTATTTTCTTTCTCTTTTCTTTCTGTTACCTTATATCTGTTCCAATCCAATTTTTTCTTCTTTTTCTCGCGTATCCTTTAAAGCAACTGTCTGCAAAGGTGTGTGTGTGTGTATGTGTGTGTGTGTGTGTGTGTGTGTGTGTGTGTAGGAGGGTGGCGAAGAAAGACTGTAAAGGTTATGGTCTTAAAAGGTGTGAAAAATTGTGTGGTTTTCTTTACCTTGAACTATTTTAAGAAAAAAAAACTGAAGTAACAACTTACAGCAACATAAATCACAAAAATGATTCCCGAGCGCCTTACCCTAACATGAACCACCACAACTAAGCCTAACCCCAAACCTTTTTTCCCCACTTGGGACGTAGTCCATCTCTCTTCTAACCTGAACCTTAAAACCAAGTCTGACCCCTGGACCGGACAAAAATGTTCTCCCTCCCAAGGTCTAAAACTCAAATTGGTCCTCACAAAGGTAGATGTTCGAGTACACACTCTCAAAAACAAACACTACACACCCACACATACAGGTAGATCACATTCACGCTCTCATGTCCCCTACACATTCTGAAATAGTGTATTTTGGGTGAAGAGGACATGCACACACACACACAGACATGCTTTTAAGAAAGGACTTATTGAGTAAAATACATGATCTGTTACTAGTGTGCGTGTTAATGGTATAATGTGTGTGAGACTGTTCTGAGAACAGTATTAATATTATGAGCCTCACATCCCAATTTTTACAGATTAATGCTGCATCATTCGTGTATCAGACAATCCTTTGTGAGCAAATTATGTGTGTGTGTGTGTGTGAACTCAAGCTCCAGGAAGGGTACTTTTTAAAGTGTTCTAATGTCACTGTCCGATCACAAGGCCACATGTAGCGCTGTACTGTCAACAGGACAAATGTCTTCACTAAAACCTCGTTTCCCCCGACTGTACTTCAAGTCAGTCAGTGTCACGTTACTGGAATGCAGAGGAAGATGCATTATTCATCCAGGTTTTATTAAAATCAGGTAAGTGGTATCTGAGATACTGGGTAGATGGATTAACTAATTATGCAGCGTGTCCCCCCTCACAGATCAGTCTAATTTGAAAATGTGACAACACATAGTGGTCTTGTCATGCATCATCATCTCATGTTACAGCAAAATACAAAGCATACTAAACGTATAGCGCACAGCGGAAAGTAACAATCATACTCCCTAATGTCTCTAACGCTCTGTAAAATTTCAATGAGTGGCATTCAAGGTTCTGTGCTTTAAAGAAACAAACACTGTGGCCAAACTTGTGAAAATCGATCATCAGCAGAGGTTGGAATCCCTAAATCCCTTTATTCGTCAGCGTCCAGAGCTACTTTAAGTTCAGGCTATTGCTTCACTTGCCGGAGACACTTAAAGGAATTGACAATTCATAGCAAAGTTATAATAGTACAAAAGTATAATTTCCCCCCCCCCCGGGGAATAAAGCTAGACTTCGTAGAAAAGACTCGAAGGCAGACTTATACCAACAGCCTACATCCTGTGAGCCGGACTAGGTTATAATCGTTTCGTTGTACACCTGCATGAATGTGATTGCATGTTACGAGGCAGCTTACATCCACACATAATATGAATGAGTCATAGAATGAGCCACTTTAGTGCTCTGCCTGCTACGCTTTATTTATGAAAAATATTAAAAACACTTCATGAAGGGCATTCTGTTGGCTTAATGGATGTGACACATACCATATGGCCACAACGTCCCCGGTTCGATTCCTGCTGGGGACCTTTGTTGCATGTCATTCCATCTCTCCCTCTGTGCTTGTTTCCTGGCTGTATGTCCACTGACTGTGCAATAAGGACAAAGATCGTCTTAAAAAACACTTAATTTACAAATCTACAATGTATCATTGAACTGAAAAAATCCAGTACTAAACTATTTTACTGCTGTGGTGTTCCAAAGGGGATACAACTCGCACAATCAGAAACATCTTTTAAAACTTTTATCGACTGGACTTTATGGGATGTGACTTGTTTCCTAATCTTTTCTACCTCTTTAAACCTTTCTACATCTTACTTTCATTCTAATCTTTTTAGCCTAAATCCTTTTTTATACTTTTATTCCTATTATGCTCTACATTCTGTCTTTTCATTCCCTCTTTTAGTACAATTTGACTGCTGCGTACATGCTCGGTCCGGTTTTCTATGCTGGACCCCCCCGGTAGCTGCAGGACCACACTTTGAGAACCATTCATCAAGCAGAAACACCACTTCTTCTTGGCATTGGCCTTGTTTTGATGAGAATTATTTTAAGCCAGACCCATGGAGATCTGGTGTTTTCCAGCATAAACAACGTGTGTCCGCATGGTGTTCTCACTTGGCCGGAAAAAGTGAATTATGTGCCTTTGTGACTATTTTTCTCCACATGTTGTGAACCACCACCAAACAGGGTCACTGAATCTCCCGCCAGTCTTCAATGCGAGAAAAATCTGATTTGTCCGCATTGCAAGTGGTCACTTAATGCATTCTGGCTTCAGCGGTGGACAAAGATCGCTTTCAAATGTCAAGTGGAGCGGGGAAGCCTTGTGACTGAACGTGAAGACAGATGAGGACAGAGTGTTCAGTTTAAGACCAAACTTGCAGGCCTCAAATGCTCACTGTCTTTAAACTGGACGACTAGTTGGTTAGCCAGTAAGTCGAGATATCAGAATTAGAATCATTTGCAGTGCTCAAGGACATGCTGAAGGAGCACTGCTACTCAAGGTCGACCTATAGTATAGTGTGCATGTTGGGCATGTTGGGCAGTGCCGTGCTGATTCGCAACACATTCCTCCATTACTCGGAGGCTTTAAATCAGACATATAATTCATGAAGAGATGGAAACGTTGCATAACACAAGGATTAGATTGGTTTCTTAAGGTATCAAATAAGGACAAGCAGTTCAGTCCTGGTTAACTTTTTATCAGTCCAACTTCAAAATAAGACAACAACCATTCAAAGTTAGATATAGCAAATCTAATTAACTGTTTTCTATACACAGCATCTGACAGTTGGGACAGTCCAGCACTGAAGGTTAGTCCAGTTAAAGAATAAAGTTAAATGTGTGAAGACAATGAGACAGTCCCTAACAAGACTAGCAATCCATAAGCATTTTAGGCTGGAAGTCTGTAAAACATAAATTCAGTAAGTAATTTGAAACATAAATTGGGAGTCAGAGCTAGGTGTTTGAGAAGGCCAGAAAACTCAATTAAGATATTAGCACGGTGAGTTTACCCTCTGTCCTGAGACAAAAGCTTGACACTTCTGACGAGAGAAGACATTTGAAGCTTTGACATGCAATAAACCCTGAGCGTGGCTTAGAAACACCAGATCCAGACCGAGTAATTGTTGCATCACTGGCATCAGACATCCAGATCATTCATTCATTACACAGTCTACAGATACACAACATTATGGTGAACATAATATTTCCACAATAGGACAAAAATCATACCTGCTGACCGATCTTAGCTACTTCAAGTGTCACCTGACCTCTTACACGTTTCAGACCGATACAGTGAACACATGAATTAACCCGTGTACGATGTTGGTATAAAAAATGTCTTCATGGCCCTGTGCTCGACTGTGATTCGAATGTGAAGTACTGCATTCATTTTTGTAAAGTCATCAAAAAAAAAAGAAAATGAAGTATATAAAGTTGTTGTTGTTGGTAACCTGATGGTAACGCTGAGAGCAAGAGTTGTGGCTGCAGGAGGCATCACTTTGAGATGAATCTGTTGAGATGAATTTATCAAAGGTCTTCCCCACAAGAACATAAAGATGGTCTTGCGAGCATCTGTTCATTTGGCAACACATATACAAGGCAAGTGTTCATAACACTGAGGACATCGAGTTAAACCAAACATGAAAGCATCACTGTGTTTCCACATGATTGTAACCTGTTTAAGGGTTATCATGCCCACTGTCCTAGACCTGCAGTCAAGAGTTTACAGGTTTCAGTGATCCAGTTAAAGTGTCACTGTTTATAACCATCAGATCAAACTGATGTACTTCACGTAACCACGGGCATTGCTACGATGTGACTGTCCTGCTCTGTTGGATTGTGTAGTTCTGGAGTAAACATGACAGCTGAAATACTACAAAACAACAAATAAGATACAAGTCAGAGAAATAAATAAAGAGGGATAACAAATAAAGTCTACAAGACAAGTAAGGTAAAGATTTCATGAGGTAACATACAGTATCTGGCTGCATGTGGAAGTGTCTACATGTGTCCTTTTCACCTGTACTTCCTCAGGAGTGTCTTGTGTTTCGTCGAGTGTTTGTCTTCCCACAGAAGTGTGTATGAGTGATGTGGTAGCACACATACATGCGTGCGCGCACACACGCACACACACACACACACACACACACAGAGGCATTATGCACCTGGCTGCAGCATGACAAAAGTTTATCAGCAAGTGAATCTAGTGTAAACCAACAACGCAGGTGTCTTGCATGAGAGAGAGAGAGAGAGAGAGAGAGAGAGAGAGAGAGAGAGAGAGAGAGAGAGAGAGAGAGAGAGAGAGAGAGAGAGAGAGAGAGAGAGAGAGAGAGAGAGCTTCCTTCCTTCACGCTTCCTGGCTGACATCAGTAGTGCTGTTCTGCAGTTCATCAGTGTCTGTGTTTAAAGTAGCAAGAAATATTTGATTTAAATCAAAATTAAAACCTGCTCAGTGCTTCTCTCCAGAAGCAAAATTATTGCCAGGCTGGAGACGGCAGCATATAAACATCAGTGGCACAGTGTATGATACACTACACAAGCACCACGGGGACAATGCAAAAGGTCAAACTGATTCTGATCTGACATATGAAAATGTGCAGTCCAAACTTTTCTCACTGCCTGTGTGAACAAATGAAAATGGAAGAAGGTTTAGAGAAGAATCTGACAGAAATAAATAAGCTTTTTGCACTATTGGAGAATATATAAAAAGCACATGGTGGCCATGTTTAAATGCTCTGCTTCAGCATCACATAGGCTTTGCCTCCCCCATGTGGATTAGCAGTCTATAACTTCAGAATACAGTGAGCCCAACATGCTGATGTGAGCATGCTTGCTTTGCAGGCAGTGATTATATACACTGCATGGTTGCATTATTATATGTATGCCCTCATCAGGACGAAAGCCTCCATTGAAACCTGGTACCATAAGAAAGAGAAGAAGAGGGTACTACTGACACATTCTACAATGCATTGTTGTGTGCTTTGGTGTTTCACATCAATTAAATTAATTCAAACCTGAACATCAGGAAGACAGAAACAGAGGTTTTATGTGTGTGTGTGTGTCATTACAGAAGCAGGGGAAGTCCTTTTCTCTTCTGTGTCTTTTTCTGTTCGGGGATGCCAACCTCAGAGGAAACCCCTCCTCTGCCTGCCTCCCACGCATCCACCTACACAGTGGAAACTTCTGTCTGCAAAACACACATGCGCACACGCACGCTCTCACACACACACACACACACACACACACACACACACACACACACACACACACACACACACACAGTTTGATCACAGAGGTCGCCTGTGGATGCTTTCAGGTGATGTAAAGCACCATCTGGCAGCCATGTTGGAAGTAATTTGAGGAAACGGTGGCATTAAACAGCTGGTCTAAACATCAAATCAACCATCTCACCAGAATAGATTCACTTCACAAGTTTTGATGACATCTCTTTTTCATACCCACTAGTAAATACATTTGATTTGTACAGTAGATCTGCGTATTAATGGCTAGAAGTTGAGTCAGTGTTTCCCACAGTTTGAAAATGTATTTGTGGTAATAGACCCGTCAGGATCCTCTGCTGGCGGGACACTGTGGCCCAACTGACACATCAGCATCAGCAAAACAAGTGGCCTCTGAAAGCTAACCACCAATTACAAAAGTAACTTTTCCAATCTATGCAATTTTTTCAGATCAGTTTTGGATTACAGACTAGGGTTTAACATAAAACTGTTTACTAGAAACTGCCTTATCAGATTGCTCACTGTCACACAGAACATCACTGAATTAATCTACAGACAGACAACGACAAGCTATTTCAAACCCGGCTGTTACCAATCCTTTCTCACAGCAGATCATGCAAGGGACTTCTGTGAGATGCCATAAATGTGGTTACAAAGACATGACAACATAACTGACAGTCACATTTAAACACTTTTAGAGACAGTATCTTCCAGTTTTATTAACTGATATTGACTGATGACCTTCTGGTTTCATTTTGATCTAAAACTATAGATATACCTACATATTATGAACTCTTTATTGTGCAAGCCCTTTATACACAAAAAGCATTTTGAAGAACTGAAAGTGACTTAATTTCTGCTTGACACACACCAGCGTGAGTTAATAAAGACTTCATACAAATAAAACAAAAACATCAGCTGTCAATAAACAACAGCATACACACAAAATAAGAGACTGTATGTATAAAATGAATCCAAAATACAGGCTGGCAGATACTGTGTGATGGTACAGAAAAACACATGTCACATTTGAGGATGCAGAGAAAACATGCAACCGTGGTTGCAGCAGCGGAACAACGCAGGGCTCCCTGTGTGGGGGAAGATACACTCAGAACGGGATGTTCTCTTTGGTGAAAACACACACACACTTCGTCTTACATGCATACATAACAAACGCTGCACACCCAAGATGACCTACACAAAAAAAAGCTGTGTGTGTATATGTGTGGAAATTGACGTTTCACAGTCAGTGCCTGCTCCAATGTGATCAATTTGGGATTTTGTTTTTGCAATTATTAATCATAACAGTCCAAATTCTAACCAGTTTTCTAGCACTTCTGGTGTCTTAAATCAACATCTTGGCAGTTGGTAATGACAGTAATTTTTCTTCATGAAACTCAAAGCTTCAATATTACTAGTTTGACAATATTTATCAATTTATTATTCCATCATGGAGACTAAAAATAAATTATGCCACCCAATTATACAAGTTCATACAGTTTAGATCTATCGAAAGACAGCATAGAGTCTGTGGATGATTTTTAAGAAGAGAATTTAAAGCTGTTTTTTTTTTTACCTTGTTGTTTTGGTTTCATCAAGCAGCATTTTCACTTCCTCACAGTCCAATAGCTGCCTGCTGGTAGACCATTTGTTTTGAATAAACTTCAAATCTTTTTTTTTTGTAATGTACAAAATGATCAACTGACTGACTAACTGATGGACTAGACAAACTAAAGCTGCACACATGAGTCTACAGCCCCCTAGTGGCTGAAAACACCAACTTCACCCTGTTGGACCTTCATGGCAGCTGTAGCTTGAGGAACCCAGTCTGGAGGATGTGGAGGCTTCCAGCGTGGAACAGAAACATCTTTTTCAGGATGGGAGAGGACAACACCTGCAGACAACCTGCCAGATCTATAACACACACACACACACACACACACACACACACACACACACACACACACACACACACACTTAAAAGGTGGTGTGCAGCTAATTAATTTAATTTCTTCCGTTACAAATTTTCTACACAGCCAAAGGGATCTCAGCTACATTTACATTTCACAGCTTCAGCTGACAAAGTTATTCAGAGGAGAAAACAACACTGCAAGCAAAGTAGTAACAAGTCAGTCAGAGGTCAAATGGTCCCCTGAACCTTAAATCTTCAAGTAGAATTGGTGGCTAACATTTAAATAATATCTATGGATACTTGGAGGTGGTTAGACATGGTGATGTTGTGATGTCTGTAATCTCTTTTTTTGGAGTACAAACGTTCCTTCAATCTATGTTACTTCAGCTAATGATGCTCTACAACTCACTACAACCTGCATGAATCTGTTGTATATACTGTAAAGTTGTTTTGATAATGGTTATTCACTGGATAATTGTACTTCCATCTTTAGTCACTTGAAAAACAAGGAAAAAAAGACTTGATGTGTGTCTTTTCCCTGTATGGCTGCTGAACGTTAACAGTGCTTAATAGCAGCTCTAGAATCATCACACCACCACTGCTACAATCATCTTGTTGTGGCATCATGTCCTCCGTCTCTGGCACACCGCCAACAGGAAACTAAATGAAACCAGAAATGCAAAGTACATCTCTAAAAGCTTTTTAACACAACAATGTGTGAATAACATTATATCTGATGCATCTTACTTTAAGTTGTTAGGCTGATTCCAACTAGAGTGAGAAGTGTTTTTCCCAATGCTGAGAGAAACTGTAGAATAGAGTATAATATAACAACACAGAGAAGAACAGAACAAAAAATAAACAATTAAACAGAACTGAATAGAATAGAATAAACAGAAAGTAAGATATCAAAATAAAACAGCAGAGTACAATGGAAAAGAATAGGATAGAATCAACAGCACAGAATAGAATAGATCCAATAGAACATAACAGAACAGAGTACAATACAATAGAACATATTAGAATAAACTCAACAGAAGTAGATTCAACAGAGCAGCAATAAATAAACTAGGCTCAACAGAACAGAGTAGACTAGAACATAATTGAGCTGAACAGAACATGATAGAAAAGAACCAATTAAACAGAACATATTAGAACAGAATAGTCCAGGTGACTATTCTTTATCTAAAAATCTAAACGCTGGATTAAATATAGTGCAGTTCAAGTATAAAGTAGCTAACATAAAACGGAAATACTCAAGTAAATTTACCTCAAAACTGCACTTCAGTTCAATACCTAAGTAAATGTACTTTGTTATTTTCCACCGTTGCTTGAGTGAGGACATCTTAAGGACAGTTGGCTGGTCCTCTGTTGTCCAAAAGAGGCGTTAGAGGGTTAACAACGTGGAGTCACCGAGGTAACCACCGGTTTCTTCGGCCATCTTTGTTTACATTCGGAAACAGAGGCGCAACTCCGGAAACGGAATATACGTTTGATTATCAACAGAAACGGCATATTTTTAAATGGCTTTCTGGATATTTCAGACATCGCCTGTTAATTACCTTTTGGCGAAACCGATGGTTACCTCTGAGTGTATGCTAATAACGTTACACGGGAGGCACGTGCTGGGGCTAGGGTTGAGCTAGCCCCATTTATGACCTCAGCACTTGTACGTTAAAGGTCAGTTTCAAAGCACGACACCGGTCCAAAACGTTATTTTTGTACCTGTTCTCCGGCAGCTGCACCTTCAAATTAATCTACGTGATCTCAAATTTTAGCCCGGGGCGAAACAAAACGTTTAAATATTAATATTTCTATATTATACAGACACCACCGAGTTGCTGACAGGTGTCACGCCAATTAACTGATCGTCCGCGGGAGCGCGCGCAGCCTGTTAAAGCTGTTTTTTTACCAGTTGAAATATCTTTAAAGGGCCAATGCAACCAGTAACATGCAGTTTCCACTTGCCAAAAAGTGATTGCAGTTCCTACCTTGTGACTTAAAGATTATTTCTGCCTCAAAAGGACTTGATTTCATTCATGAGGGTTATATATGACAGATTATAGCCAGTCCTTTTTACCTGTTGAAATACCAATACAACCACTAAACACTGGCCAAAAAGTGATTTGCATAGACTTTCATGGTCTCAAGTGATATTTTTAATGTGATTTTCATAGTCAAAGAGGTTAATGGTCCCTGTAAGAAACCTCAAAGTCTGAAACAGAAGTTCACATACTTTTCAAATCAGACATAAGTCACTGGAAATAGTCACAGTACCCTGACATCAGCACATTGCCTTTGCTTGTCTCACCCGTTTTGATATTTGTTGTTGTAAATAATAACATTAATCATACTAAACATCAAAATAATAAAACTAAATCACAAAATTGAAGTCATAGGAATGTATGGGGGGAAAAGGAACTCCAACATTTAAAAAAAGCAAGATTCATGTCCTTCAAGTAATCCCTTATATCACTAATCACTGTATGAATATCACATTTTCCAAATATTCATCCCTCAGAGACCAGCTCCAGTGGTGTAGGTTAAAAGACAGTTTCATATTGTTATAACTACTTGTAGTGCAATCTGAGGTATTGAAATTATCGTTTGTTTCCACATTAATACAATCAAGTATACTTGATGAAAAATGGCCACTATAGATTGTTCAAGATTGATCATAACTTTATGGTAGTGTACTGACCTAGACATCATAATGAAATACAATATGGTAAAAGTGATGAAAAGTGTGCAGTATTCCTTGTCTATTCTCAGTCTGCATTGTTTTGGTCCTGTGCATCTTCCACTAACACAGCGGCAAACTGGCAGCCAGCAACACAAACACAGAAATCACATGAGCAATGTTAAAAAGTTCTACTAGAACAGAGGTATCATGAT
The DNA here is from genome assembly GCF_043641665.1 of Enoplosus armatus. Classification (NCBI taxonomy): domain Eukaryota; kingdom Metazoa; phylum Chordata; class Actinopteri; order Centrarchiformes; family Enoplosidae; genus Enoplosus; species Enoplosus armatus. Next base: position 5,893,179 of record NC_092191.1, on the reverse strand, counting down.
AATAAAAAACCTAAAAATAAAAGCAACACTTAAGAATGTATTCAATTGGGAGTAAACAGTTTGTACATCTCAATATTACAGGAAAGCTCACTAAAGCCTGTGAATGTTAAAGGCAACCTGCTTGCAAATCTTGGTGTCCAGGAAGTAAGAAAGCCCTTAGGTTTTACAAAACAGAATATCCACATTAAACAACAAACAGAAAACTCATTATAACACAATCGGTGTGTCTTAAGACAGCTTTGGTTCTTCTGGCTCTTGTTGAGCCTGAACTTGGGACCTCAGACATCAAAATAGCACCTTTACTATATTCTTTGTAAACCCACATTTCAGTAGTGGTGAGGTGCACCTCCGCGCAGATAGAGGAGCAGCATCTTGATTGGCATTGTCATATGATGCCCTCCCGAGCTCCAGCAGCAGTGAGATTGGGACTAAAATGTGCAGCTGAGTTAGACTTGGACCTCCGGCAGTATCTGACTAACATGGCAGCTGCTAGAACCACAGAGCTGAACATGAAGGAAGCCCCACTGAGGAAGAAGGTTGCTGCGTAGTTTCCGGTCCCGTCTACTAACCAACCTGGAGACGGTGACACAGGAAATATGTTATACCTCAGAGGCAGGTAGCTGTGGTACATGTGGTCAAGATTTTGAGAAACTAGCACTGCTAGAACCTCTGAAATTAGATTAAAGCCACCAAACATCTCAAGCCTGGTCTCACATGTTTATATGTCAAGAGGAATCACTGAATGTGACAGTGATACCCACAAGAATTTTACAGGACACCTTCAAACAGTTAATAAACGTATGAACACTTACCTCCTATTGGTGGGCTGACCAGGTAGGGGATGGCATGCAGGAAGTAGACCACACCCAGAGCGGAGGTCAGGTAGGTGGAGCCCACGACATCAAAGGTCACCACTGGGATGAGCGCTACATACGCTCCATCAAAGTAGCCGTAGAGTACAGAAAATGGGACCAGGAGGGAGAAGGAGTGAAGGAGGGGGATGAACATACAGCAGAGGCCCTCCATGCCTATCGCCAGCATGTAGCTTAGCATGCGATACCTCTTCACACACCTAGAGGGAAGGAAATCTATCAGTATTAGGCTTTATACCTGCCATTTATTTCACACACTAAATCCCACCTCCAGCCCCTACTTACTTCCTGTCCGTGATCCATCCAAAGGTGATGTTACCCACAATGCCGCTGACTCCAAATATGGACATTAGGAAGGCAGCCTGCTTGTGCCCCACCCCCACGCTGAGGGCATAGGGAACCAGGTAAACTATTGGAGCACTGCAGCCATAAGCCAGAAACAGGAGGGACAAGGACAGAATCAGGAAGTCGGGTGACACGAGAAATCCAAACTCCTCTTTGGACTTGAGAAAAAAACAGCGACCTCTGGACAACATTTCTGTGTTCACTGAAGGTTCTGGAGGAGGGCTAACGGTTTTATCTAAGTGATAGGCATCTGTTGGTTTGGTGTCGGTGAGTCCTGAGTCTTCTATCTTAGCATCCATGTCAGCTGCCTTGTTGTTCAAGTTTATACTTTCCACCAATTTCAAGTCCTCAATTGAGCTACCATTTGCTAGTTTGGCATCTGAGAGTTTGGTCTCCCCTAGCTTTGTGTCTGTTAGCTTGTTGCTAAATAAAATGCATTCAGCCATCTTAAGATCTGTTAAACTAGGATCAGGCAGGCTTGGGCTTGATAGCAGCGCTATGTTCCCCTGACTTATTTTGTGGTTTTCAAGTGTGAAGTTTTTGAGTGCTCCATTGGCTATGAGTAGCCCTTGAGTGTCCTTGAAGTGGTTAATTTCCAGCTGCTTTGAACCTTGTTCAGTGTCTTCGGAACAATCTGTCTCCAGGTTTGCCATATTGTTCTCCAATAATCTGTAGATGGAATAGAACAGAATCGAAGAAAATACATTGAAATAGATCAAGAAATTGAATTGGGTACATTTTAGTCCTTAAAGGATTAGTTCAAGATTTTGAGAAATATGCTTATTTGCTTTCTGGCGAGAGTCACATGAGAAGATCGATACCACTCTCATATCTGTGCATTAAGTATGGAGCTACAGTAGTGCCAGGACACAGTTAGCTTAGCTTAGCATAAAGACTGGAAGCAAAGGGAGATAGCTAACCTGGCTATGTCCAAAGTTAAATAATCTTCCTACTAGCTCACTAATTAACAACGACAAGTTTTGGTTTTACAGGAGGCTATGTGCTGGACTATTTCTTGGACAGGGGCAGTGACTTCCTGGAGTCTCCGCTGGTTGCCTGGTAACCTCTGTGACGACAAAACTTCACTTCAGGAAGTCACTGCTCTCTACAAAACTACAAGTTGTCATTTTTACTTTTCGGCTTGTCTATGAATTAAACAAACAACATATAATCTGTGAATTACTGAGCTTTGTAGATGTCCTTATGCTAAGCTAAGCTAACCGGCTCCTCGTTCTAGCTCCATTTATTAGCACACCGACAAGGGTATCCATCTACTCATCTAACTCTAATTAAGACAGTGAATAAGCCTGTTTCCCAAAATGTCTAACCATTCCTATAAAGTGAGGACTTACGTTTCACCTCCTCTTGGGTCCAGCGGCCTCATCAGAGCACCACAGACACACAGGTTGGAAACAAATCCTCCCAGGACGAGCAGAGCTCCTCTCCAGGAGTAATGCTCTATAAGCAGTTGGACTGCAGGAGCCAGGATGAAGGTCCCAATGCCACTACCTGAAGATGAGGTGAAATTGGATTTGATGGGATGAAATGAGGCAAGGAGAGTAGAGGAGAGGAACAGGGAGAGGAAATTCAAAACAGACTAGAGAAAAGCACACAGGAAAACAGTAAAAGAAATTTGAAAAAAGGAGAACGAAGAGAAGTAGAAGAGAGGTTGGGAAAGTAAGGTATGAATGAGAAAAAACAAAGCAACAGGTAAGTAAAGATGTCACTACCAGACAGGGCGATGCCATAGGCCAGAGCTTTCCTCTCACTGAAGTACCTCCCAACCATCGCTATGGCTGGTGTGTAGCTGAGAGCAAAGCCAAGACCTGCAGAGGATGGATAAAAGAGTTCGGAGTTTGGCAATACCAGCTAAATGATGCCAAATCTGAACTGATCTGATACGCCCTGCTATACATGTATTACATTGCATTCACTTGGCAGATGCTTTTGTTCAAAGCGACTTAAATTAAGTGCATTCAACCGGATCATAAAAATGTGACCCCCCCCATAATGAGCAAAAAAGAGTTTACATTCCCAACTGGTGAAATGCAGCTTGAGGTTGCATTGAGGAATTTATTGCTCCAGTTGACTACATTTACCATCAACACTGATTGGACAGTCACATTAAAAAGTGGTGAATTTTCCCTTTAAGATCCTCTATGAAATGGTAGGCATTAGGTGTTTGTGTACCTGTGAGGATGCCCAGGAAGATGTATAGATATTCCAGACTGGAAGCGAAGGAGCTGAGGACCAGACCAGCAGAAGACAGCAGACCTCCCAGGATCACTGTAGCTCTGCAGGAGAGACGGTTCCCCAGGAAACCACCCAGAGGAGCTGGAAACACGGTTTGTATGTATTACTCTTATTTCACTGACTGATGGTTGAGCAGTTGCCTATATGTTCACCCACAACAATTCATATCTAAAACTTGTAAGCTTCCTTTTGCACTTTATTTGAACTGATCTCATATTGCACTCCAGTTTTGATGTACCCAAACACTACTCTGCTAAACATGTACCCTGGTCCTGACGAAAACAAAATTCATTTCAACTGTAGTTTTTAATACTTGGAATAATAAATGAATTTGAACTTGAATTCACTTTTGTACATATTTATTATCTTCACTGTCTAATTTCTACCACTGTCAGTGCTGGTTTTTAAATTGTAACATGAATCTTGTCCATCAAATATATCACATCTGCATCTGGATCTGCATCAAATAGTGAATGACAATTCAGAAAACGTGTCCGATGTTTTCATTCACGTAAAGGCCGTAGTTCAAGAAAATGCTGAAAGCTTCTCACAGTTTCACAGTTTAAGAAATCACTGCAACACTTGCACCTGCATCAAACAGGCCAATGGGATCCCCAACAAATACAAGTAGAGTTTGCTTTGCCAAATCTGGTTTAACTGCAGCATTGATCTGCCATCATACACTGGTAGCGATGGTCTTACCACAGAGCATGGTGGTGGAGTCGATCAGACTGTGGATCCACGCGGTGGTGGAATAATCCTTCTCAAAGTGGAGCTGGAACTCCACAAAGAACATGGAAACACATCTGGATACAGAGACGGGGAGGTTGGATTGAGTGCATTTTTACATAATAGTCTGCAAAAAATGTCATATTGATAAATGTCCATTTTACTTTACTATGACTATGCAGCACAAGAGTTATACCTATACTCTTTTCATAAATAAGATTTTCTATTTGCTGTTGAAATTCTGTCACAGTCTGGAAGCTCTTTCTCAGATACAGTATGAGGGGGAGAGTTAGACTAGTGAGTATGAGCAGCTGAAACAAAACTTCATTACCAGGAAATCCAAGACAATACCGCTTTAAATGAGGCAATAAACTGGAGACACAAGGTTTATGACAGGGATTCTTTTATACCAACTTACAAAACACATTTATTATACTCAGAGAGTCACTAAAGGGTACTGAAGGTGAGAGCTGATCAAAGATTATCAGTCAGTCTGTTTGACTTGACATCGCATCTGCAGGTCAGGATGAACATTTGTCAAGGCAGTCAATAGCAAAATTACTTTTCGCTGTCAGGGCATGATTTTGAGCCCCGGCCTTATGCAATAATTATTAGATGACTTAGGTCGGAAGTTGATAAAATAGAGTGAGGTGTTTTTCGGTTTCTGGCTGACATTGATATCAGCCAATCTAGGCGCTCTGTCCTCCCTGTCCTGTGTTTTATGACTCTCATTGTCTATTATGTAACCTCAGAGAGTACTCCCCAGTCCCATGGCACCTGACCAGATCAGATCAGGCCTTTGTCAAAGTTGAGGCAAGAGGGAAGAAAGCCAGTCACTGATAAATTGTAAAAATGACTACAGCCATTTAACTGTCATATGTAAACCTGTTGTTCTCTCTCTTTCTAGTTCTCTCTCTCTCACACACACAGGTGTGGTTCGTACTCTTCAATACCATTTGTCTGCCCATTACTTGTAGGCTACAGTGCAAGTTTGTTTTCTTTGTCTGTCGCTCCCTACAGTGTAACACCGGCACTCTGACAGCCTGTCAGCTGCTGTCAATCAAACACAGACATTTTTAATTCAGATTTTCCCACTTTTTCTCCATGTTTGGAATACCCAATCACATCTGCACTACGGTCTTAGTCATTGCTAACTCTACTGCTGACCTGAAGAGGAAGCAGAGACAAGCACTGCCAGCTGAGCTTGTTGGAACACACAAGCAAGGTGAAGGTACCACGACTAGGAACTGTGTTTGTTTCTGCAGGGGTGGAAAAAAAACTGACCCATGCACCTGCATCACTCATTGCATTTGATGGAGAAAAAAGAACTACTACTGTATGTAGATTATGACATAGCTCAATTGAATCTCTGTCAATGTGGCAATGGCAGTGGAAATCATGTGTCAGCTAACAGCTGAGTTGTGGAGGAAATGTGCTGACTGTGCAAAGTTGGGCGATGGAAACATCTCAGCAGGATTTCAAAGTCTTAGTGGAAAAAAGAACATATTGCTGCTGACTCAGACTAGTGGCTTAAACAATATGAGCTGTGTGGGAATGGAGTCTTGCCAAGTAATAACATAGAGGTGTTAATGACCAAAGCTAAGAGCATGAAGCTGTGTTGAGAACAGCTACATGGCAGAATTGTACGCCACACAATACTGCAAATCCAGAAGCTACAAATGTCTCACAGGTCAAGTCATGTTCAGTAGCAGGCAAGAACAGGAGAATTCAGCCTCACTGTCTGATATTGTTCCAGGTAAAAGTATGATGTTTTCAGTGTTCTGACATTTAATAGGAGCTCAAATCTTCCTGACATGGAAATACGAAAACGTACAAATCCATAACCAAGCACTTTTAAAGAACTGAAAATAAAAACTTAGCATATTTATAAGTTTACCAAAACTCCAAACTGTAAACTCACTACATGTCACTGCATCTCTATGTATGTATGTGCTTTTGTTCTTTGGGAGGGTAATTAGAGTTTTAGAACAATCCTGCTGGTCCTCTCTCTCTCTCACTCTCTCTCACACACACACACACTCTCACCTGGTCACTGCCCGGATGCAGATGGTGGCGAGGAAACAGCCAGCGACGACCATCCAACCCCAGCCACCTTCTGGTGAGGTCGTGACCCCCGATGCCCTTCTGCCTCCATCGAGCTTCTCCTCCTTGGTGACGGCCATCGCTCCAGCCAATCAAAAGGCAGATTGACATCAGTATCCGCTCCCTCTGTTACAACGGATGCTGGAGGTCAGAACTCCTGAATGTTCTCCCTTTGTCTCTAAATTAAAAGCACGTTTTCATTGGCTGGGCTTGTTCTGTCACTTGATTAAAGATCTTCAGTAAACGTCAAGGACCTCCTTCCATTTCTTTTTAATCCTTCTTCCTCCTCCTCCTCCTCGGTCACTGAGAAAACACAGAAACCACAACAGGCGGAAATTAAACCATGATTGTCAGCATCATAAAGAGTTAAAGCGCCTTTCCTGTCCATTCATCTACTTTATATTTTGCTGTATAAAATTACATTTTGTTTTTGTTTGTTTCATCCAAACTAGTTTAAAATGAGCGCTGCCAGCTACCAAACACATTACATAAAAAAGACATTGGTGAAGTAACATACAAGACTTCTTGGATGTTGCACTTAACTGTTAACAATCATCCTGTGAGCAGAAGATGACATCTTGTTTCAAGCTCGTCAAAAGAAAGCCTGAAAATGTCTGATCTTCAACAAGAATACACATCCAAACTCTAAGCCACATTTGGAACTTTTATCATTTGAAATAAAGAATCCAAGTAATGTGAAGGTCCCACACACAGAAGAGCCAGGATGACATTTTAAATTATATTTTTAAATTTGTTGTGTGTTTGTCATATGATGAATAAGAGGAATCAATTCATATAAAATCTCGCAGCTGATTAAGGGCCAATTCTGGAATAGTGTCATTCAAACATTAGGCATCTACTATTCAAAAACAAGAGAACATTTGTTTGGATTACTAGAAGAAGAAGTAGGTAGTTAGTATGAGCAGTAATAGCTGAGTAGACAGGCAAAGCGCCAGAAACTCAACTGCATTCATGTACTTAAATTAATCTAATTAAATTGAAACTTGAAAATCTCAAAAAATAAAAGCAACTTGTGTTTTTTGCACAATTGTTGTTTGCCAACCAAAAGTGGAAGGAGACAGTTCAGACATTTTCCTGTTGAGTGTGAAATGAGAACTTTTTAGAATTGACCTGGAAACAGTCTCAGTCTGTCAGTCTGTGTACACTTTTTGCTGCAAGATAAAAGTGGGTAATTTGCTGAAAGCAATAGTGTGACTGCTTATAGTTCTGCTTCTGTTTTTCCTCATTCATGTCTGTGGCTGAAACATAAGCCTGCTGAATAACATCAGGCAAGAAACACTGGCCCACCTGCTCTCAGAACACTGGAAAATATTTTCTTTTAATTTTCTTTATCTTATTTAAGTTGCTGTGGGTGTGCTTAAATGTTTGTACTGCACAGACCACACTGGCATTAAACAACAGGCAGCGTAGCCACTAAAGAATAGATAGTAATTACAGGCAGCTTGTTTGACACCTTTTGTCCCCACCCGCTTATTTCCATCTCAAAAAGCAAACGCTCTCACTTCTTGTTACGCAGCAAAAACGACTTCTTTCACTGTTTTCATTTTGAAACAGGACACCAAACAATTACTGCAACAGCTGTAAGCTAAAGGCATGTATTAAATATTAAATATTAAATCTCAAGTTAACACATCGTGTATTTAGCATTGACATCTTATTGCAACCACAAAATAATTCAGTGTTTTAATGACAATTGTTTTTATGAATCTGTGATCATGCTGACAGGTCAATAAGCTAAACTAAACTGTAACTATATTATAGAAACTTAAAGATGTAGCACAGCAGCCATGTGATAATCTTATGGCTGCTGTGATAATCTTCTACTACTACTCCTCTACTTATAAAAGGTTGTATGTTATGTTTGGTCAAACACCAGATCCAGTTTCCCAGAAGCTGGTGGCAGTTCAGTGTGTTTGTGGTGGGATGTTAACTGTGCTAACATTACAGCATTTGACAATCACACCCCGAGGCTGAGCTCCACAGTCCTGGTTCATCCCTTTAATGTGTCTCAAGTGATTGTTGGTGCAAACCAGCAGCAGTGAAGCAGCATGTGTTTACATTTGAAAAGCTCAGGCCTTCACACCAGCTGTGCTGCTTTTGCATTTCAGGTACTTGGTCTGATTTGGGCCGTTACGGAAATCCAATCAGGCGAAAGCTTGAAGAATCTGGACAAACTAGCTGTGTATGTGTGTTGATAAGAAGGTGGGAAAGGCCAGAGACTTCAGTTACACGAGAGAAAACTTTCAATTATGAAATAAAACAATAAAAGGAACACTGACAAACTAATTTAAAACATAAAAAGAGAGTAAATATGAAGAACCGTCATATCTGTGCTGTTGAAACTGCTCTCATGCACACGTCCAAAGGTTTCTGTGCAGCTTCTTTTGCTTTGTCATTTGTTGCTCAAACAGGTTGTTCAACAAACGAACACGTTGTAAAGTTTGCGTGTGTGTGTTGATCGACAGCATCACCAACAGAGAATTTCCCTCCTGCTGCAAAGTAAACTGGCACTGAGCCACGAAAACAGCAGAGTTTACAAGCAAATAAACTCCAGTTCAAGCAGCAAGAAGACATTTGCATGAATTCAGAAAGGGTTAAATACATCTGAAGTTTGTCACAAAAATGTCGAGAAAACTATATTCTCATATTTTCTCATGACAATATCAAATCCTTGAAATTGGATTTGCCTTTTAAGTCCAAAATTGTATATTTAGACCATTTATTTTACATTTATCTATTTTTGTTGCAGTATGTAGATGTATTTTTGTTTAGTTTGTTTGGATGATAGAAAAAAATGAGCCAAAGTATATACAGTCATGGAAAAAATTATTAGACCACCCTTGTTTTCTTCAATTTCTTGTTCATTTTAATGCCTGGTACCACTAAAGGTATATTACCTGAAGAATACAATGAACACGACAAAAAATGCAGCTGATTACATAATACTTTATGTCCTATTTGACATGCTTAAGCTTAATTGTATTCCCAGGGTATATAAGAGGCCATTTCATGTCATAAGCAGCACTGCACATGCAAAGGCCAGGAGTGGTTTCCTGCTTACATTCAAGCCGTAGCACAACTCAGAAGTTGTCAGCTCTCACATAATGCCTAAAACAAAAGAATTATGTGAAGCCACAAAGGCAGCCATCTTGGCACTGCTGGAAATTGGCATGAGTGAGAGACAGGTAGCCAAAAAACTGAAGATCTCCAAGACAGCCGTTCATTACACCAAGAAAAAACAAGCCGAACACGGTACTACCAAATTGCTAGCTGGTCGAGGCAGGAAACGTCTTTCTACCCCACGAGATGACCGTGCACTCATCCGTTCCTGTGTCAGGAATCGTCGTCAGACCTCCAGGGACCTTAAAAATGAGTGGGCACTGTCGAGAAATGTGACTTGTTCGGCAAGGACGGCTCGAAACCGACTTCTTGAAGATGGTCTGAAGTCACACAGGGCACGGAAGAAGCCCTTCATCAACGAAAGGCAGAGGAAGGCCCGGTTACTCTTTGCTAGGGATCACAAGGATTGGACTGTTGATGATTGGGTTCTCTTCAGTGATGAATCCAATTTTGGGTTGATGCCCACTCCAGCCAACTTACTGGTTAGGAGGAAACCTGGAGAAGCCTACAAACCAGACTGTCTTGCCCCTACAGTAAAACATGGGGGTGGATCAGTGATGATCTGGGGTTGTTTCAATATGGGTGGAACAGGGCAAATGTAATTGCGTGAAGGGCGAATGAACCAGGTCATGTACAGGGCTACTCTTGAAAACAGTCTTCTTCCATCAGCTGGAAAACTCTTTCCTGCCTCGAATGACTGGATTTTCCAACAAGACAATGCCCCTTGCCACACGGCAAGGTCAGTTAAAGCCTGGATGGAGAACCAGAACATTCGAACCATGCCTTGGCCTGCTCAATCACCAGATCTAAATCCAATGGAAAACCTGTGGAAAATCATCAAACTCAAAATGGAGAACCACAAGCCCAAAAACAAAGCAAATTTGTTTGAATTTGTGCAACAGGAATGGGCTGCTGTGACAGCAGAATAATGTCAGAAGCTGGTGGAGAGCATGCCAAGACGCATGGCTGCAGTCATCAAAAACTATGGTTATGCAATCAAGTACTAACTCCTGTGTGTATCATGTGACTAAAACAGACAGAAAAGAAAACATGGAATGCCTAAAAGCACTGTTTTTGGCAGCACAATGCCATAGCTATTGATGTAAGAGCTTAAGTGATTTTGGTTATTATCAAGAAAACCATGGAAAATGGCTAGATATCAGCTCTTAAATTAAACTCTTATGAGCTATTTTTGTTGTTATCATTATATTTGTCCAAACAAATGTACCTTTAGTGGTACCAGGCATTAAAATGAACAAGAAATTGAAGAAAACAAGGGTGGTCTAATAATTTTTTCCATGACTGTATATGAGATTGAGTGTACTACTATTCATAAGGTAAAATGGTGAAAGTTTATTTCCAGAAAAACAAAAAATGTCAATAAAGAGATTGAGGCGGAGGGGAGACAGAGACATAGACTGAGACTGGAGAGAGAGTGAGCGAATAAAAATCGCCCCATCAGTGCAAGTCAAACAGGATTAAAAAAGACACAATAACAGAAGTTAAAAGAAAGTGTGTGTTGACTTACGTCTCTGCTACTCTGTGTCACCGCTTCATGGCTCCACGGTTCGGCAGAAGCACAAACAGGCGATTAAAAGTTTCAACAAAGAAAGTTCCCCTGCCGCATACCTCTGCCGCAAACACCCTGAAGGTGCTCTGCAGCTCAACTGAGCCCGCAAACTGAACATAAGAGGGGGGGGAGGAGGGAGGAGGAGGAGTCCCTAAATATTCCCACAGAGACACAAGCGTGTCTCAGCAGTAACACGGTCCCTATATTTTACGATGTGGTGTTTTTTTTTATCTCTACATTTTATAATAACTCCGTAGTGTTGCGTTATAGCCGACTGTAGCCTACACACTTCCGGTACAAGAGGGCCCTATACAGACTTTATGATCATGTTATATCTTCATTATTTTATCCACTGTGGTGATAAAATTCCTGCAATGACTTCGGTGTTTCTGTAGAATTTGTTTATTACCTGTTATTACTTTTTTAAACGCCTGTTTTATAATGTTCTTGTAATGTTGGCGCATTGATATGGAGCCCCCAAACTGACAAAAGGCAAACATATAACTTGAACAAGCAACACAGATGAATGAAACAGTTACTTAAAACGGAGCGTAAAAATAAATGTTTCCTTCCTATTAGTTTATAAAAGTAATTTAAATCTCATTTCACCCTTATTCGTCTTTCAGTAGCTCATTGTATTTTTCAGCTCCATTTAGTTCTCTGAGAGCTGGCACCATTCAGCAAGCTACCTAGCTGAAGCTAACATGAAGCTACCTAGCTGAAACTATCATAAAACTACACCAGCTGTAGATAATCCTAATCATCCATATACTGCTGTAAAATCAGTGTATAAGCTCTTGTAACAGTGGCTAAAACATTTTATCCAGCAAGCTAATGTTAACAAATTAACTTTAGCTGATGAAAGCTAGCTGCAGCTAGCTAGCTAGCTAAAATGTCTGGTACCTTTGTTTACTATTTATTGATGTATTCAGTTATTTTATTTAGTCATCTGATAACTTTTTACTGCCTTTTGTTTTTCAATAGCATACATTTAAGTACTGTGCTTTAGTACAAATTTGAGGTACTTGTACTTCAGTATTTACATTTTTTACATTCCCTTTATAGTCCACAGTTATATTGTACTTTTTTTCTCCACTACATTTATTTGACAGCTACAGTCATGCCTCATGTACAGCACATTGAATTGTCTTGTTGAAAAGATACATACAAAACATATGGTGTGTGAAATTGATTATTATAGATCAAACCCAACAGTGTGTTAAATAATCTAAGTACATTTTGCTAATAATACTAATGTACTTTTACTTAAGTACGATATTCAATGCAGAACTTTTCCAGTGTGGCATTGCTACTTATAAACAATAATAATAATAATAATAAATAATGTAAAGGATCTGAATACTTCACCACTGTCTGTTTCAGGGCTCCATATGGTGGCTTGTATTTAGTCTATACAGAAAAGTGAGATTATGCTGACTTAAATGTAGGGTTAAGGCAGTTTGTATACGCAGTGGTGTGCTTACAGTTCCCTTGAGACATTCCTATAGTCTTTCTGTAGTAATATTCTCTTGATATATATGTTCAACTAAATCTCAAAACTTGAATGATTGCTATTGGATTATACAATGTGACTGCATCCCCCAAACACAGCTTCACTTTAAACACATTTTTCATTGTTAGTAACCATTGGTATAACTGTTGAATCAGCAGCCACATCTTTCTTCTGTAGGATTTTAAGCTCCCATAGATGTAGAAATCTCACCTAATGATGTTAAATCCTTTTAAGGAAATGACTGTCATTGCTTCTGCTATTTTTGTCTCATTCTTGCTTGCTGTTTTTTCTGTCTTATCTCATTTATTTGTCTCCCCTCTTCCTGACATTTCTTGCTTCCTTTCTTTCTTTTCATATACAGAAGAGTAAATAAACACCCAGAACACATCTCATCCAGTTTTAGTTTAATTCCTTTTTAGAAAAAAAAAAAAAATCTCTTCACTTCAGTACATACGCATTGCACAAGGCAGGAAGCCGTTTTTTTTTTTATTGTCTTTTCTTTTTCTTTTTAACCCTTTCTGTTTTCAAACCAGAGTTAAAAGCAGCAGCAGAACAGACGCCAACAACCAGCACTGGGCTTCCCAAAACTCTCACACCGAGATCCAGATCACAAAGGAGCCGATGTGAACGACCGGCACTGAAATCCAGCAGACAGAGAACAGACACCTGGACTTGATGCCAGTTAAAGTGTCTAGGTCTAATTCAACATACCACATTTCCCCTCCAGTTCTCAATCACCATTCAGAGTAAGTATGTATTTAGCATGGTTATTTTTTAATAACAAAGTAAAATGGACCTGATTGGTGAATGCCAGAAATTTTAGACAATCACAGAAAAACATCTAGAAATGTATCTAGTCCTAATGAGGAAAATCTCATCAGTCATATACCACAAGTAGGTTAAAACAGGCTCCTAAAAGTATTTGCTAATACTATTCGTCACAGCTCTGGTAAAGTTGTTGGTAAAGGTGGTATAGCTGCAGAGGAAAGTGGTTTGTCTTGATGCGTCTTCTGTCTGCGTTGAGATTGTAAATCAAGCACAGAGTCGTGTTTGGGAAACCTGACCCTGAACAGTTGAAACAACTTTATCAACAGACAAGATTGCTGGTGTAGAATATATCATATTAATATTATTTACAAAATCTCTGTACAATCAAATACACAAGGGTGAAAAGGTCTGTCCTGCCAAGTCAAGCATTCCAGAAGACAGTTTAAAGGCTGGATGCGTTCACGCAACAGGATGTTCGACCAGATTAAGGACCTCTGAGGAAATCCTGAAAAGTTTAAGCTCAAAACATTTGACAAGCAAAAGGTCAGAAAGAACATTATGTCACTGTGAGTAGTATGCAACATGAGGTTTGACAGCAACAAGGTGTCTGATATCCATCCTAAACTAACACTTAAAGATAAAAATGAACATTGTCACAGAGCTCCAGCTCTACTTTTCAACCCGGTATGTTCTTACTGTATGTGGCAATGATCGTACAGTGCTGTAGTACATACATATTTAACATGATTGGGTCACACAGATCACCCTGCAGACACACGCTTGGTATGCTCATTTTGGTGCATAATTTGGCCTAAAACATCCTGTTGCGAGCATCCACCTTAAATAGTGTTAACAACTAAATCAGCAGGACAAACTTCAGGAGGAGAAACTCTCTCCGCCAAGATTCAAACAGGATTTCTAAGTAGGGAAAACTAACAGGGTTGCATATATATATATTTTAAAAACATTTACAAACAAGTCAAATCAACTCTGGTAGCTTTAGAGAAGAGGTGAGTGTGTTGAAAGGGACAAAGAGATCCATGGATGAGTTACTGCATAGCCTGTTGGTTAGATTTCACTGCGGATGACATAACATTTGCCGTTCGGTGGGCGCTGTGAGCCAAAGCTCCTTACAGGACCGAGAAATACATACTGATCTGAGTACAGATGGTCCCGGTGGGAAATGAACCCTAAACGAACTGTTGGTGAGGTTCAAACCCCAAACTCTATAATCACAACTCAGTCTGTTATCCAAACAGACGAACACCCACAGTGTTGAGTCATGATAGCAGAAAAAGCAATCCTTAAAAGTGAATTTACTTAAATGACTGAATTCTTGCTTCATACTGTATCTGCGCTGTAGTTACAGAAAATGTGTGAAATACTTTTTAAAAGGACAAAATTTAACAAAAATGTCAACTACGGTGCAAGATGTGATACTGCTCTGAATGATGGGTTTCACGAGTGTTGTTGCTGAAAACACAAACAACACCACCAGCAAGTGTTATTAATTTGGTTTTTGGAGTCAGAAACACTGAAGCTGCAGCAGTACATCAGTAAGGTCTAAAAATACTACAAGTATTTGAACTCATGATATCACAAGACATTCTGTAACTCTGGCTTGGAACAGTTTCAGATTAGTTGAGTATGAAAATTATGTAATAACTTGCAATTATACTGTCACTGGAAACATACAGGTACACTTTAAAATTAACAACTTTAAAACACATGTCATCTATATTGTGCAGACACCAATGCATCATCTTAAAAAAGTCGCCATGTATGTCTTCATTTATCTAGTTCCAATCAAATATAGCACTATAGACACCAGGACTGAGCCACACGATGAACAGCAGTAAAATGCTCCTTCTACTTGGGTTTTCACCTGTTTTGAGATAAAAGGTTCTGCAGGACAGTGATGATATGTGTTTCAAAAGGTACAACTAGTAGTGAGATCTGCAAATCACAACATGTTTGAAAAGGCTTCTTCAGCCCGAGCATGATAACAGGGATTTGCATTTCTAGCAACAATCACACTGGTTCTTTTGTGCCAACCAAAAACAATCAAACCATGAAAAGAAATTCAGTACAACAGCATTTTCAAATTACTTGGGAAAAACACATTAACTCACATTATTACTTACTACTGGCCACAAAAAAGCAGGATAAAAATAATAAAAGGACATATCTTGAAAAATGTTCCCAAACCAAACTGTTGCCCCAAAAACATAATCAAAGGTTGGAAAATTCCAGTTTTCCAGATTCCAGTACTGATTATCAATGATCTGTGACACTTAAAGAATTCTGTGGCTTTACAAAAAAAACCATTTCATTACCAAAACCATTGCAGAGCTAGTGGAAGTTAACGTTATTTTTGTATATATGTACATATTTGGGACTAGTAGGTGAGTTGTGAATGCTGAACACTAAATATTCAAACTGTGAATGTGTGTTAACTGCACTGAATCTGTTACAGTAATAGCAAAAAAACACAAAACAAACAGAAAGCAAAAGTGAAATCCAAACATAAAGATGCATCGGCATGCACGTTACACTGAGGTGAAGATCAGCAGGTAAGTTTTTAAACTGAAGGGCACAAACATGGTGTAGCCAGGCTAACACACAGTGAAGGCAACTGATTGGGCTTTTCAGAATAAAAGAACAAAGGGCGGCACAAGATAACCAACACCAGCCTGATTTAAAAGCTGCCTGGCACCTGACAGGTCGAGGCCACTATTGTTATCCAAACATGAGTTGGAACAAGGCAAATATAAAAAAAAAAAAAAAAGAACAAAAAGCACCCGAAAAGAACATTTGCAGTGTCGTCACAGCTGAAAAACAAGCAAGATCGAATACATAGGTGATTCAATATTTTCAGAGGAAATAGTTTTACTCTTAACACTGGCATAAGTGTTGACATTTGGATTATTGAAACCAATAGGTAATAAATGAAGCCTGTTGCACTCAATATATCCACAGTAGAGAAATACCAAAGGTTTAAGTTTAAGTATGCACAGACTACAGGGGATGCACTCTGTAAAAAATGTGATTATTCTGTTGCCGGATGACTTATGAACTGTTCATCTATTTAGATTCTGTTCAATCTATAATTGAAAACATAACAGCAAAACCTTTTAAATGTTAGTATATTGTTAAATGTTAGTATATTGTGAGCTGCTGTGGATAAAAACTGCAAAAAATAACGACTTCCTAAGAACTATGTGGCCTATAATCCAGCTGCATGTGTGTTTTTACAAATTAACTAAAAAGAAAGAAAAGAACTGCATAGCAGCAAACATGTTTTGTGTCAGGGTCAAAGGGGGGTACATTAGACGATGAAGAGCAGTTAACTGTAATCACTTGGTTTTGTCCATAAGACTTTCAGAATACTTGCATGACATTTAACTAGCTGATAAGGATTAAGAATATCCCCAGTGCTGAACTAACACTTGTATATCAGGCTCAAAAACACAGAACTAACCGACCTGAAAGTGTTGGTAGTGATGGTTTGGAGGTATTTAAACAACAGAGTACAAAAAAAGAGAGCTGGAGGTGAATTGCACAAAGAGTGATTCCAAAAAGGGAAAGAGCACAGTTTCTCTGCTGAAGAGTAAAGGCATGTAGACAGTGGTACTAAAAATATAAGCAGAAGACAGTAGAGACTGCACTGTCCAGCTTTGTAGTTCAGCTGCTTTGACATTAAACAGACATGAAAGGCTGTAAAGATCCAGGCTGGGGGGGGGGGGGGGGGGGGGGGGTAACATTACCATGACATTACAGGAAACTATACACTTGTGGTACATGTTTCTCCAAAACAGCTATGTTCAAAATAATTCTATAATTCACACTAGCATTTCAGTAAATACACAAAGATCTCTTGAATATCTTCTAGGTTGCATGTGCGAGAGTGGATATGGACAAACAGAACAACACTGTTCTTATCAGAGTGATAAATGAGGCCATTTCCTATTCTGAGGTCGAGGTCTTGCTTGTGCCACAAGTTGTGTAAGTGTGGTTAATTCTGATCAAAGCCAATTTTCCTTCAAACATAAGCTTAGTCAATCTGGACCTGTTCCATACCCCTGCTTTCATGGTTGGTTGAAATAAAGCACAAAGTATCTGAAATAATCTAAAAGAAATACAAAGTGATCATCGGGTTGTAGCGGGAGAATGTTGGCCAACTACTAAAACATATCTTGTGGGTACAAAGTGGGGGGAATAACTCAGCAGCACTGAGAACAAATCACCAACTGTCGTGCACAATTAGACAGTAAAACACAGTCTAGTCTACGGTAGTTGAACCGAATCTGCATCAGTGTATTTTACATGAGGGGCAACTCTTTGTCCCCATTGTCTCCAAAAAATGTGACACTGTTCTTCTACATCTGCTTCTACAGAACCGCTTTATGCCAGAATTCACATGAAGCTGAGCCTGAACGCCTCATTAAATCACACTGCAACATCCAGACAAGGCAGCAGGGTGGCAGAGGAGATATAGGGTGAGGAGACAGGCGTCCACCCTGCTGAAGACACTGACAGACAGGCAAGGGCAAGAGACAAAGAGAAGATGATTCCCTACAGAGATAAAAAAAAAAAAAACCGAAAAAAAAAAAACAAAGGTCGCTGAGCCAGACTGGGTCCTGAACTGTAGTTGTAGTGATGCTAGTCAACAGAAATCAACAATGCAGACACAGCCGTAGGAAGACAATGTCTTGGTCCCGTCATCTAACACTTAACTCAGCAGGTTAGGTACGCATATGTGGCAATCTGGTGTTGTTAATGTTGTTTACATGTAGGCAAACGGAGGAGAAACAAACAAAATGTAAAAGGCCATGTGCAGTGGAGCAACAGAAAGAATTAAAGAGTGTTTTTCTGCTTCCCATCTGAGCTGAAGGAGGCAGGTGTCGTACGAATCTCAACAGGATTTGGCTTCAGTGCACTCCTTAGAAGACTGTAGCATGGTGGGCAACTTTTTGTGCAACAGACAGGCAACAACAAAATGCCTACCAACCCTTAGCCACTGCCACGACTGCTGTCCGGCTGCAGTTTGGAGCTGGGTGACTACAAGTTAACATAACTGAAAGCTTCAGCTACTGCACTCCGACAGACGGAGGCAGGAGGGATTGGTGGTCATATGATGTTTCTGTGGTTGCAGAAAAGGAATTTTGAATCCCTGGCGGTAAAAATGCCCAATTACTCATTCAAGAGCAACTAAACTTCTGTGCTGACGTCCCATCTTACAGAACTGTTGCACAAATAGTCGCCCGGGGCACCACAGCATCCAGGAAGTAATGCTACAGTAGCTATTCACACAAACACACACAGTAACAAAAAACACTAAAACACTCTGTGTCGCTGTGCTTCCTGACACAGGACTGATTACAGGAATCAACAGAGGTGATTATAGGAAACCATAAATTAAAGATTACAATATTAAAACCTCTATGATAGGGGGACTCTGTTTGGGAAATTTAGGAGATTAATGTTAGAGGTTATTATTTACAAGTGTTAAATTATTAAAATGGCTTTTCTCAGTTTCTGCGTCCCTCTCTTAGTGTTCCTTGAGCGGCCTCTGCGAACGGGACCTTTCAGCAGCCTCAAAACTTGATGATGTCACAGCATCGAGAGTTGATGACATCACAGCGTTCAGGGGTGGATGACATCATCTTGTCGAGGGATGACGATGTCACAACATAATTTCCTTCACGGGTCCTCTGTCGTCTTGAGCAGCTCCATCAGCGCCCCGACAGCTCCAAAATAACCCTGGTGCAAACACAAACACACACATACAGAGTTTGTTTTCATGTTCTACCTGAGATATTTGGTTTTATTTAATTTAGTCTAGTACTAGTGCTCACCTCGTGTTCCAGGAAGAGGGCTCTTAACTGTCCTTTAGACCAGAAGTCCATGGCATAGGCTAGCAGTTTTGTGGACACTGTGTTGATACGAAGGAAGTTTCCAACAAACACCACGCGCTCGATTTTCTGATTTGAAGAAAGACGTGAAAAAGATTAATAGAAATTAAGCCCCATTAAGTGTGTGACAACTTTGTCAAATGTGATAACAATAACATAAATCCTCATTTGAAAACATGAAAGGCTGAGGTGCCCTGGTGGCCGATCATGAACAGCTGCCCTCTATGAAACAGACGTTGTGAATGCCAGTCTCTTTAAAACATTCTTTGAAAGTGTTATAATCTGTCCTTCAGCACATTAATAAATAAAAAGAATGACAAGTATATATAGTCACAAAATAAAGTGCTTAAGGTCATGACAGATGTCATAAATTCATTTTTTAACAGATCAGTGACTGTAAGCAAAATGCAACACCTCTTCCAAACCACATGGTGGTGCTGGAGTGCTGATAAACTGGTCATCAGTAAATCTCTTTTGGAAAAGACCTTATGGTCTTTACTACTGGTGGCGTAACCCTCAGTAGCACTAAAAAAAAAATCAGCTACCGACCAAACGCTGAATTAAATCTGGTATAACACCAAAAACTGAAAAGCTTTCAAAATTGCAATGAAGCCGGAAAAAAATAATAAACTGCTAAATGCTGCGAAACCTTTTCTTGTGTGTCATGGAAACCAAATACTGTAAAATGAGCTTGGCTAGACCAGTACACTGATATGCCTATATAATGAGCAAATACAGGACTTATTGATTCAATTTATCAGGTCAGTATCCCCTGATAGGCTGGAGGTCCCTTGCTGTCCACAGCCAGAGGAAACACTAGAAAACACTTCTTATGTTTTATGTTTAAATGTCAAATATATCTAAGTGTCACCGAAGAGCAGGTATGATGGGTCACTTGGTCTGGAATTTCATCAGTCTGACTTTCAGAGGAGACTTTTAGTGTCTACATTTTTATCCCTAAAACCGTTCAAGAGAAACACTTTCTTACATCAAGATTAAAGATAACTAAAATCCAAACTGGACCTATCGGTTAATTCCATAAAAATAAAAATCAATATCAGCCCTCAACCCTACAGTAGGTGGACATGTGTGCGTGTCTTCGCTGCAGCTCTGTGTGCAGTGATAGCCCTGTACAATGCTGCTTGATCGCCATGCCACAAGGCAACACTGTAAAGAAGCTCACAGCACACAGAAAAGTGACCCTGATCCTGACCCTTCACTCCAGAAAATAACAAGACCGAAAAACTTTCAAATCCAGCTTTAGTTTCAGTCATTAAACTATTAGACTATTAGTTCAAACTATTTTTGGTTGTTTGCATTGTTTTTTGTGATACACTAGCTGATTTTACTGTGACGCCAGTTAGCACCCACAATCCCAAAATTGCCTGGAAGCTCACAGTTGATTATTTGAAATTTGTTTACATTCATAGTCAAAACTGTGGGTGGGGGCTTGTAACATAACCAGTGTAAGCAAATTTCCCTCTAATTTCTCAGATGAACCACTGACAATAAACCATTAATACAAACTTAGGTAGGAATACGGCACAGACATACATTGTGAATATACCTTTGTATTTGCATCTGTTTTTAACAAGCATAAATTTGCTTCACTTTATGTTGACAGTCATGCCCATTGGCTAGAAAAGCTCTAGGTTAGGTGTGTGTGTGTGTGTGTGTGTGTGTGTGTGTGTGTGTGTGTGTGTGTGTGATACTGACAGAAGACGTGTCGACTGTAAATCTACTGTCAACCCCATATCATTAGTCATGACTAAAGCTGACTAGTTTAAGCATTTCAACACCAACATGTGATAACGGATCATTACTGGTGAGAGTATTACATAAACCACACATGCTCGTTGTGGATAGTATGTTGAATGATAGTGACCAGCATTCTGTGTGTGTGTGTGTGTGTGTGTACCTCGTTGACAGCACACATCCGTGCTATGGATCCTATGTTATTAGTGATGGTGACCAGTGTGGCTCTGGCCAGGTCTTCCTTACTGATGCTGTCTCGCTTCTCTTTGCTCATCATGTGACCAAAACTGTAAAACAGACCACATGAAACACATCATGTAAAAAAACTCAGTCATTTTACATGTAAACATACACAGACACACTTTCATCATGTGTACTACTCAAGGTAGATTACCTTTAAATACATTAAATGAAAAAGATAAACGAAAACAGACACAGAGCATGAGTCTCTGTAAATGTCACAATAAACTTTAGAACAGTAAACAAGGGTTATTTGTGTGTGTGTGTGTGTGTGTGTGTGTGTGTGTGTGTGTGTGTTTCAATAAATGACAGAATGGAACACCATAACAAGAAACGGTGATAATACTCAGTGATAAAATCTGTTTTCACTTTGCTTTATGGATCAACCTTTGAACACAGAGCTGCAGGTTTACTATATACAAGCTAAACCCAGATTAGCAAGTAAAGGTCAGAGTGTGCGAGTTAGTGTGTGTGTGTGTGTGTGTGTGTGTGTGTGTGTGTACTTTACGCGTACTATTACCAGCTATTATTCCGTACACCATTTGCTGGTATGTGTCTTTTGTATTTTTGTTACGACTGTGTGTGTTTGTGCAGCCATACGTTCACACAGAGCATGAAACGGCACAGCGTTCCACACACAAGTCAATTCCTGTTCTCAGCATTATTTCCTAATTAATGTGAACTAATAAATCAGTCCTTTAAGCTGATTCAGCAAGTTCCAAGCTGATTCCATCCACTTCACACAGTTCGTTTAATCATTTTCATTATATTTCTTAACTAGCTTTATATTTTGTTGAGTAAATATCAATATAGGTTCATCCAGCTTTTGATGAGGCACAATGAATCTGAGAACTGTTTAAGATTTACTTCAGGGACGTACCCAAAGCCGACTTCACACGAGCCGAAGCACAGAGCATCGGAGCAGCGAACTGAAACGAGTCGCACTGCTCGGAGTCGCTCTGCCCTCAGTTTCCATCACTCTTCTTTATTTCCGTTACAGTTACTGTTTTGTAGTTCTGTAATTCGTGCCTTTATCGTGCATGATTTGACTAACAAAATTGCGGTTCGACGCGACTGGTTATTCGAGTCATCGACGTTTGGAGGGCAGCCCTAATTTACTCACAAGAATTTCAAATGTGATTCAAGGGTTTAATGTTAGTTAGAAACTATTGACAATGACACCGGTATAATCAATATGCAGATGGTCTGGATGCTTTGTCTTTAGGGAGGATTTGTATTGCTCCATACTTTTAGCTCTTAATGGTTCACAAACAGTTCATCGCATACTACAGGCCTGGGAGTTTCCCAGTATAATCACAATCTTTTTATTAATGGCCCTTGATGCAGGATTAAGTGTCTTGATGAACTGAAACTGTGGCATCGTTGTGGACCTTCAGGTGACAAAGCCCTCATCACACTCACCTGGATGCGACAGCGGAGCCCTGTAAGCCAAAGCGCTCGTAGTCTCCTCCGTAGATATCTTTCACCAGTTTGTCCACGTTGGTAGAGTCGCCCTTGCTGGCCATTTCCAACGCCTCCTCGAATGTCTCGCAGCCCGTCAGCAGACAGCAAAGGCCCAGGAATGTACCACCTCCCAGACTGAGAGAGAGAGAGAGGAGGAGCAGGATGCAGCAGGAAGTAGAGTGTAAGGGAAACAATAATAGAGGGGAAAGAGAGGAAAGAAAGACAATGATGAGGTTGGAGAGGGAAGAGAAAAGATGTGAAGAGAAGGGAATAAATGGATAAAGAGAAAGAGGCAATAGGAGAGAGAAAACAAACGGTATTGAAGATGTGATTGTTTGCTGTCTGACATGAATATGCAAAGGTTTTCTTTACTAAATAAAATTCCCATCTTCTTCTGTCCTCAGCTTAAAAATCTCCCCCTAGTACTTCACAGGAGTTCTGTTTGGGGGATGCAGACCAGGCCTCTAACCTCTGGACAAGTTTTAATTCCTGTGTCATGAGTTTCATAAGCAGCATAAACATCACACGTGTCGGCTTCAACTGTAAAATGTGATATATTAGCAAATATACTAGAAAAGATACAACTGGATGAACGGATAAGGGAAAATAAATAAATGGAATTCAACACATGGTTATGGGACAGTATCAATATAACATACGTTTACAGTGTGCTTTGGATGACAAAGCAAAAACACAGAGAGGTTGGAGCTCAATGATTATGTAAAAGAGCTAAAAAGATAACAGAAGATAAGGAGGGGGAATAAACAGGATGAAAGGCATTTACACAAAAACTGTAAAAGTGAGTCTAAAGAAAAGATTAAAAACCCACACACCAGAACACACACACACACACACACACACACACACACACACACACACACACACACACACACACACACACACACACACCTGACACACCCACTCCACCCACTTGACATGACCTCACTTCTCAGTCCCACAACATCTAAGTTTGGTTTGCTCATGTTTTCATCTTCCTGGAGAAGCATGAAAGATTGAGATGGAAGCCTTAGAAACACACATGCAACACACACACACTGATGTCATGGTGAGCAGCAGCAATTAGACACACTTGCCATTTACAGAATAAGGAAGTAACAAATGACCGGTGGTGTACTATGACAGCACTTGTGTACATGAACACATCCACACTGACTGGCTTACTGAACTGTGGTTGACTTCGACTCGACTAGTTTAATGGGTGAACTAAGTTGAATAAAATATAGAATTTGCACGTAAAAAGAACTCCTATTTTCTGTGTGGGAGGGACTTTCTTTTGTTTTCCAAATGTTGTCAGCAGTTCACTATCTAATCGCCATCTAGTCCTCCTGTTATAAGTACTAAAGGTACACAAGGTGATTATAGATGAAGAATGTCTAGAAGTCAAACAACTGATTCTGATCTGGCAGATCTACTGAAGCTATAAAAAGTATCCAGCCACCTTCACCTTTTGCACATATTAATTCATGCAAAACAACTTCAAGTTCAAAGCTCATTGATTTTGATCTTAAGGTTGACTTTAGTGTAACAAACTAGTTTAGCCTTTCTATTGTTTTTGAGTTTTGAACTCACTTGGGCCCAATTATAATCCAAAAATAAAATCAATCAATCGATAACATTATGCAAAATATACCTGTGAAAAGGCTGCTTTACTCCCTTTTCACTAGGCCCTGTTCCCCAACATGAACATGCTTAATAACAACACCGGATTTAGCTTGTTTTGTCATTGGGCCTCATGCAAGAACCACTCATATCAACAGATTTATTTTAAGTGACACAAACACTTGTTTCACTTGAGAATCATAATGCCGTGATCTGAATGAATTGATTGAGTTTAAATATGATACTGAACTAACTAAAACAAACTTTAGATTCTGTTCACAGGATCATTTTCTCCTCCTCACCTGGTCCCAGTCACCCGTTTGTAGTTGTTCTCAGAGTACACGGCCAGTATGGAGACCCCGGAGCCGATGTTGACCAGCAGCATGGGGAAGGGGTTGTCCAGGGTGCAGGGCTTCTTCACGCAGCTCTGGGTGTCTGATGGGTTCTGGAAGTAGTAGCACTCTGGGTGTCCATTGAAGCCCACCCGGTCGGCGTACAGCAGGCCGCGGATCAGGCAGTCCAGCTCGTCAAGCTTCAACAGCTCCAGGTCGGCCATCTGCAGCACAAATGGAGGAGGGTTCAAATATTCAGCGGACTCTCAATAAACACTATCAATGGGGTTTTAACTGCTCAAGACGATTTAAAGTAAAAGATCATCACGTTCCTTGGAAGCATCGATTTGTCGGCTTTATGAAGCTAAAATTTTCAAAGCACTTAAAGAGTCAAGTGTGCACAAGGTCTTGGTTTAGCTCAGTTTATGCTGCAGTGTCCAGGGACAGTTCATTGATCCTACTGCACTGCAGAAAGGGTCAATGAACTCAGGTAAACACTGAGACACACACATACCAAATGCACTAACTTCAAGTGACCAGAAAAATGCAGTAATGTATGGATGGCTTAAATCAACTGCAAAGACATCGAGGCAGACAGAAAGTTCGGCTCTAACTAGTGAAAACTTGAATTATACTGCAAATGTGACAGAAGTGTTTTCATGGTTAGCATGACAACTAAGTACAGCGATTATTTTTCAATATTGAATACTGTGCCGATTATTTTCTGGATTCATCGTTTGGTCAATAGAAAACAGTGAAAGATGCCTGTTGCAATTTTCTAGAGCTCAAGGTGTCATAAAATGTTCTGTTTTGTCCAACCGACGGTCTAAAACACAAAGATATTCAATTTAGTTTAACGTCAGACAAAGAAAAGCAACACATTCTCCCTTTTCAGAAGCTGGAAACGTCAAATGTTTGGCATATCTATTTTGAAAATGAATTTTGATGCTAATCAGACATTTTCTCTGGCCACGCACTCACCGTTCTGAAGTCATTCTCGAACTTGTACGCTCCGCCTCCGGTGGCGCAGAGTGTTGTGTGCAGGCTGGAGAAGTTCTTGTCACGTCCCATCTGGATGAAACGGGGCATGGCCTGCGTTGGGAAACGGATGAAGTGCAGGTTCCCCGTCCTGCCGCACATGGTCAGGTTCCTCAGCTCCAGGTGGACGTCACGGACGCCTGTTTTGCCTGAGTGAGGGAGGAACAATTTATGTAATATAGGATTCTGGCCCGACTCCTGTCGATTTAGGGATTGCAAACACACTCTACTAAAAGCTGTGGTTTAAGTTCATCTGAGCTCTTTTATGACCTAAAAAACATTATATCGTTGAGGTGTGGTTATGCTTCAGAACTTTAGAGGTGAATAATCTGGTTTCTATAATTGAACCTGAAGTCAAGAACAATACACCAATCTTATCATCAATCTTATGCAATACATTAGTGACACACTGTAAAATATATCCTGCTATGTTCTTGTAAAGTGTCCTTGACCTGACTTCCCCTGTCTTAGATACACACGAGTTAACAAATGCAAGTATGAGGGTGTGACAACTGTGTTGTGTGCCTGTGTGTGTGTGGGTAAACATACCATAGGCCACGTTTGAGGTGAGGTAGCGGCGGATGGACTTGAGGTTTTCCACTTCCTCCTGCTCTTCCTCTGCAGTTATATCGACCGGCTCAAAGTACACCAACTTGACCAAGGTGCCACCGATGTCCATACCAAACCAGGGGAAGGCTGGAGAGGAGAGGGAGGAAATTGTAATTAACTAATTAATTAATTAAAAACAAAACATAATACAGGTCAAAATGAGAAAACCCAGGATTTGACTGATGTTCAGTAGACCTGCGTCCTACATGCACCTGCTGTATGAAAGCAGTATTAGTGGGATGGATAACATTACTGCACAGAGAAGGTTGGAGAGGAGTGGAGGGAGGAAACAGCCTGGTCTACATAGTTAGTTGGGTAGAACATTGAGTTCAGCACAAAAAAAAAATCTTCCAGCACAACCAGCTAGAAAAAAAAAAAAAAAAAACACCACCACAGCTCAACAAGAGCCACGGTCGCCATGGAAACAGACAACCCCCCCCTCCATCATCTCCCCTTCTCTCTGTGTCTCTCACACACTCTTCAACCTCCTATTTTCTCTTTCACTTAGCTTTTCCTCTCCGTCTCTCAGCCTCTCTTACACACCATCTATCTATCTATCTATCTATCTATCTATCTCCATCTACACCAACTGGATCACTCTCTCCCATTTGGTTTCTTCCTTTTTCATTTCTTATTCTCCTTTCTTACTCCTCCAGTTTCCTATTTCCTTTTCCCTTTCCTTTCCTTTCCTTTCTCATTCTCTCTCGCTCCTCTTCCCGCCTTTTGAGCGCTTCTCGTCTCTCTATCAATTTAATTAAATTCAAGTAAGATTTACTGGCATGGATGGAAAAGAACTGATACTGCAAGATATTTTTAATGCACTGCAAAGCAGCTACTATATTTAACTTAGAGGTACATCAGCCTTTCTTAGTTTGTCAATTGGTTTTGTTTGCGTGATAATTAGAGCTGATGTTGATTAATCGATAGAAAGAAAGCAAAAATGACAAATATTCACTAGTTCACGCTTTTCCATTATGATGATTTGTTGTTTTATGTCATTGTAAAATAGATATCTTTAGGTTTTGCACAGTTAGACAAAACAAGCAATTTGAAGATGTCAATTTGGACTTTTTTCAAAACGTTTTGACATTTTGTACAATTAACAGTTAATCAAGAATATAATCTGCAGATTAATCGATAAAGAAAATCATTGGTTGTTGCAGCAATAATGATTAAAAATAATTGAAATTGAGTCATCTGAGTTGCCAGAATATAAGAAAAACTAAATAAATGTGAACTAGGCTTTTTGCCTTGAAAATTTGAAAAATGTGATCATGTCAAGAAACAGCCTTAATTTGTATAAAAACCTGGATTTTATGTGGTTTATTTTTGGATCAACAAAAACACACTGCAAACAATTCAACAATAAAATCTGTTGCTATTTTTAGAAGCCACCTGTATCGAGTCACTTCTATTTGCATTGGCTGTTCAACAAATACCAAAGATGTTGTTCAACACTCAGTGAAGTAAATGTTTGAAGACGGTGTGCTCTTTACTCCTGACAGCCATGGTGAGACAATGAGGTTACTGACAGTCAAATTAGAGAGGGCAAGGAACGACAGTATCATTTTGACCAATCAGTGTGCCTATAGTTTGGAACAATGAAAACCCTGTGCAACTGTTTAAAACAACACGTGTTCACTAATACATGTTGTTATTGTTGTGGAAAGCAGCAGCGTTTAACTAAAGAATGTGTTGAATCCAAATATTTAGTGCATGACGATGGGCCAAGACACTGCAAACCATGGTCTGTTACGACAGTGCTGGACATCCAAACTCAGGGACCAAAGCTACAGGTATCTCTGCAGTGTCTTGTTTTATCCAACAGACAGCCCAAAACAGCAAAATATTAAGTTTATTGTCATATAAGACAAACAAAAGCAGCAAATCCTTACAAGTAAGAAGCTGGAACCAGGGGGGAGTTTTGGCATTTTAAATTAAATTAAATTATTAAACAGTTATCACAATAGATTAATTTTCTGCCAAGTGACTAATCGATTCAGATGAGCTACATTCTGAGATCTTTAGAGAATTTTTGCACAAGTCTTCCTGACTGGTTAAACATTAGTGAAACACCAGCACACCAGAGATGTGGGCCCTAAAAGTCTGCTTATGACTGGTGTGACTTCTTAGCCTATCCTGGTCTCTGTGCCTTCAGCACTCCCCTGACATGACGATCAGGATATGTGATTATTTCACAACAGACTGTTGAAGGGAACAGAATGATTCTGTCTGGCTTATTGAGGCAAAGTCCACCTTCAGATTAGAGCCACCAAATTTGAGCTTGGGATTTCAGGTCATGGGTGAACATGTCAACATGTATTTTATGCTTTTGTTAGCTTCTCCTTGTGTTAGCAATGTAAACGTATGCATGCTTAACTGTCTCTTAGGTAGCACTTACATATCTGTTGGGTCATCAGTCATTAGGATAGACAGCAGTAGAACATACTGGATGAGCAGCCAGTTACAACCTTCACATGCTTGACTGAACTTGAACAACTCTCAATCTAGTGTTTATTGTGAATCATATTGTCTGTGTTATATGATAATGAACAGTGAATGCAAGGCAGCATATTGTCCATTGAAGTATTAGTACTAGAAAACAATATTAGGCTGCAGTCAGTTAAAAGTGACACCAATTTTGCTGTTCTTTTCTTGAAGTTTTTTGAACACCTGACAACATAATAAAATCTAATACACTGCCAGAAATAGCACCTAATAATGCTCACTTTTTGGTTGAAGCTGTGTCATAGTCTGAAGTGTATTGAACTGCATTATATGCTCAGGTGTTCATGGTAACTGAAACCAGCGGTATGACTGCTAGCATCACCACTGCTGCTGCTACTGTTACCAGCTGATGCTACAACTATTACCATCAAGTGGTTGGTGTTTAGTTACTTTCAGCAGGAGTCACCCATCACCTACTTTATTGTTTGGTTGACTTTTTGTTACCGTCCCCTCTCACCTACTGACATGCTCTTATATATATAAACATGAACTGAGAAGCATACATTTTGCAGCACCGTCTCCTCTGAATTGTTTTTGTTGCTAACATAGCTTCAATATACATTTTCTTTAACAGCAACTTGATTTTGCTATGTATGGATAGTTTCAACTAAACTATCTTATCATATTTTCCACTTGAGGCAGCATTACTCTCAGATACATTATTCAAACCAGCTACTAAACAGAAAGGGGGGTTGATATATTTGTTTTTCTCCCCTTTTCATTACCAAAAACTTGTGCGACACACATTTGTTTCCTACAGCAGAATTCTTAATTGAGGTCAGCTGCTTTACCTTTGAAGCCATAAGAAGTAAAAAACAATGTAACAAGCACCAAAGCTAAAGCAGAATTGTGAAACACTGGAAACAGAAATATGATATCCTTCTCTGATATGAAAGGGATCACTGAAAGCAAAAGCAACACTGTTAAGAATCCAGCCAAGCTACATTACGTGTGTCTGCCTTAAGGGACAATCACATTTTCCTCCACAGCCACAGTCAAAAACACACACTCATAACCAGCATATGACATGATCTAAACAGAATATCTACATTTCTGCATTTTGACATTACAGAACCACAAATCATGGCTTGTTGTCTGAAATAAATAAACAAATAAATATACTGGCATTTTGAGTTGCTAGGAGACAGCATTTTGTGTTAATGCTAATGCTGTGACATCAAATTGGACCTTTTACATATGTATGTGCCAAGAAGCTGCACACTTCCTGTGTTTCCCTTCCTCAAATGTAATGTTGTCATAGTGGAAAGTCCTCAAATTGTATTTACTGTGGGCCATGTGACACTAAAACACTACATTGAAATTAATACTAATAAGGAAGACAATTCTATTCAGTGAGGGAGGAAAATAAAATACTTTCCCTCACACCAATTATGGACTAACTTCCGATACATTATTGCCACCATGTTGAAAATAAATATGACAGAAGACAAATGTATTGGCCTTTTGTTTTTTGAAGACTTTAGTTTTCTACCTATATACACAATGTTTAACCTTTACCTCAACCCTGAACAAGTAACCAATTTCTAAAGGATGAACGCTTTTGCTGACGAGCCCTAAAAACGGCCATTAAAAGTCGTGTGTCTATGTGATGGTAAAGTACAGAATTAAGGTTTGTTCATACTTCGACATGGACAGTTGTGCACTCGGACGTGAACACCCTTCTATACATATTACAAACAGGTGTCTGCATGCACATTAGAAAACAAGGTAGTGACCTCACAACAGTAAGAAGAAGAGCTCCTTTTTTTGTTGTATTTACCGGAACAACAAGAAGTGAAAATAATTAAATGGTTTGCCACCACCATAAATAGGACCAAGAATGTTCCTGTCTGTCAGTGTTTGGGTGTTATTTTGATATTTACAGTTTGTCCTAAAACAGACCAACGTCCACCGAGTCAATACAGGTCAACATTTGTGGTGCTGTGCCAAAGTTTCCACTTGGTGAAAAATGTATTTCCTGATTAATGTGTGATTGTTTTGCCCTCAGTCTGTTTATCCACCCACACACAGAGATGTACTTATCAAATGTTAATATACAGAACATTTCCTAATGGCATCAATGAGCGCTTGTGGTTTCGGATAACAAACTCATTGTGAGGCAAAGAGGGAGACTGCTGTTTGGAGGTTTCTCTCATTCTTTCAATACTGGGCAACATTTGTGCACAAAAATGAAATTTGATTTTTTTTTGTGGCATATTTCATGGCTAAAGTACGAGGAACAGATTTTCTTTTTTGAATTGGTACGAATATTGAATCTGAGTTGAATTTCTTTGTAACTGTAAAATACTTGAAACAGGTTTGTTACCTGCATCGCTGAGTCACACCGAATGACAATCACTCTTACATCTGAGCTCGTATCTGAACCACAAGCATCTTCTGAATCTAAGAAGTTATTTGGCAGGCTTTGTCATTAGTCCACTTGACATTTATTGATTGCATTTCTCCCATGAACATTCCCTTGTGAGGTGGAAAAACAACACTGACAACAAAATTGATACATGACGCCAGGGGAAACATTACTGCTTCGCTGTCACCTGGCTGTCAGTAATGTCAAGAAATATGGCCGCACTGATTGAAAAGATGTCACAGGAACACAATGTACTGGCCTACATGCTTTCTTTATCATTTATTCACTGAAGCCCTGTGGCTAAATTCCACATACTGTACATTTCCTTGGCCGAGACATTCAACTCCCTTACAGCCATCAAGTGTTGGCCATTACTAAAGCATTGCTGGACAATGCTGAAAAACCGACTGCCTCCAAAAACTAAGTATGAATTTAAATCTAAATCAAATGTCTCCCTTTTCCTTTGTGTGTCCTATACTCCTCATAGGTGCCCACTTATCCAAGGTTTCTATTTAAAAAGCACACAGGCACTGTGTTCAGCCAAAGGTCAGTGTAACAAGGAGTAGGGTCGGGGGGGGGGGGGGGGGGTGAGGAGTGATTTGCGTCCATGTAGGTGAAAGGTCTCTGGCCTAACACACCTCCACCGTGCACTCCCCACGTGATGGGTACAGCGTTTGCGTGTGTATAGTCTGACTTGAATTACAAAGTCTATAAGTACTCATAAATATACTTTTTACACCATGCTTACCGTTCAGGTTTCCAACGTGACCTCAGGGATTATCAACAGCAACCGTTTCTATTAAATTTCCTATTGTTTGACCTTTAATCACAGGTTTCACAGAGAGGCTTGGTGTCTGTGTGCGTTACTGCATTGCGTAGAGAGCACAGGACAAGAACAACACTTGCACAGCATGCTTGTGTGATAAGACAAGAAACACTTTGTGTATGCAGTGGATACGATAACATACACTCATTACAAAGCATAACATCACAGGAAGTTTTGGCCTCTGTTATTCTTATCACTGATGTTTCACTATTATTGTCCATCACCTTCTCTGTGCATCTCTTTTACTTAACTAACATATGATTCTGATTATTATGACAATGCTACTACAACTACTACTCACAGTACTATAGCTGTTCCTCCACTGCTACTGATTTTATGACTACATCATAAAAAGTACTATACTAGAGTAGACCTGATACGATTTGTCAATTAATCGATTAGTCTATTGACAGAAAATTAATCAGTAACAATTTCTATTAATCATTTAAGTGATTTTTCAATTTACAATCATATAGCAGCAAATCCTCACATTTGAGATGCGGGAACTAGAGACGTTTTGGTATTTTTGCTTGAAAAATGACTTAAATAATCAGCAAGCAGATGTAGGTGTGTGCACAGTTTCAGATAGAAGGAGTAGTTTCGGTTGGTTTTCGGGTGTGCCATAGATCGAACAATTCCCCTCATCTTGATTTACATGATCTCTGACACACACACACCCCTTCCCAAATCACTGGTGTAGGTGAAACTTGTTAGCACTCCCTGTTCATGATCCATCTGCAACACACAGTAGTAGAACACTGACTCCACCTTTTTAATGGGAGTTATTCTGTTATGACATTAAGACACACACACACACACACACACACACACACACACACACACACACACTGTAACTGTCTACCAAAACCAGCTGGAAACTGGGTGTGCCATTGGGTTCTTCTCTTTAAAATGAAAAAGTGACCACTTGATTTAACCAAGAAACATCTACTTCAGTCCTGATTTAAATTCTATGATTTACAAGAGCTTAACTGGACCATACTTTCATTTTCTAGGAGCACTGCCGATCAAACTTATCCCTCCCTGCAAAAACTACCTTGTATCGGCAACCAAAGCCTAGTCTCAATAGTCATGCTACTACAAAATATCTCCTTATTGAGATTCCAAGTAGTGTTATTTTCCTGTCTTCCTACCTCACAACACCCAGTTATCTGTGACAAAATGTGAATTTCAGTCAAAACACAAAGGCACACAAAATTGTTCAAGTCAAAATCTCTCAAAAACTGAGACCAAACAATGCAGACTGTCTGACTGTTCTGCACATTCGGATTTCTTGAGAAGCTCAGTCAAAAACATACTACTGCTGCTGATACTATATGTAAAAGAGTGCTGTTGCACTATGATAAAATCTGAATTGTGCTTCCTCTAATGGTGTTTCTGTGTGTGTCTTTATCAAGTGTGTTTTGTTGGGAGCAGCTCTGTTACTGCAACCACTCAAAATACTATATACTGATAATAATATAGCCTACTAATACTGCTGAGCGTTCTGTTTTTATTTTGAGGTGATCCCACACAGCAGATGTGACGGTGCAACACGCTTCCTTCAAAGCCAAGTGCCACACATGGACACACAAGCAGCGGACTACAACACCTGTTCAAGACACTAAAAACACAGGCAAACTGTATATGAAGTTGGTGGGGTAAAAGAGAAAGTTTTCTCCAATGTTATCATTGCAATGACTTCCTGGTGCTGGGCTGCCAAGCTCAACTTGATTGCCCATCCACCTATTCTACCCACTACTGACCACACCCCTAAGACCACATAATGTTTGACTTTAACAGTACGTGCCAAAATGCCCTCAAACCCATTTTGGTTAAACAGGGGGATTAAAGTATGATACAAATGGTTATACAAATGAACACACATAACATTTTACTATATGTCCTGCGCACTGAGCATTAAATAAAGCACAATTATGTTTGCTGGGATGTTTACACATTTCCTGTCTTAATTTTTCCTATTTTCGTGGCTTTTGCTCTGTGTTAAAACACGACACATTTCCTCATACAATTTTTAAGTAGTGTTTTTTGAGGTTGACCATGAAGGGATAAAGTATTTATTGTCTGCTTAAAAGATCTGTATGAAAACAGGTAACAAAATCTCATCAGTTTTAAATGGAAAGTAAACAAGTAAAAAAAAAAAAGAAAAAGATATGAACTATAAAAATAAACTTCTGTTGGTTAAAATAAAGGCAATTCTGTTCCAGAAGGTAGTCAATGAAAATTGCTGCCAAGTAGTTTCTGGTGTAAACAAGGGGTACTGCAGGCAGTGTTACCTAAAACTAACCTCGATCCTAAACCACTTCAAACCCAGAGTACAAAAAATCTGAGGACAAAAGTGAAAAATCACATCCCGAGGGGAATACATTCCAGGGTCGGCCCTCGGTGGGGAAAAGCTTAGAGGGTTATCCTGGTTTATCAGGACGGCTGGCCTCCATCCAAGGATAACTCAGCCATAAAGCAGAGGCTCTGACCGGACATTTCAAAGTTTACTGATGAGATGTCCCTTTAATTACGTAATCTGAGCCAATTCTGGTTTAGGGCCTTTCTTTCTCAGGCCACTAAGCATCACAGCAAAGAATCAATGCGTTATCAGCTGTTCATTACAACATGACACTTATTACCAGTTATTTGTACATTTATAATCACACCAGTAGAGACCACATTATGCTAGATGAAAAGAATGTCAATCTTGTGTTCAGAGTTTTCTCATGATGACTTTCCTGTTTTCTGACTGGTTTACTGTGTTTTTCATCACTTCAGTGCAACTTACAAATGAAATATCTCATCTCGCTCACAGATCCAGAATCTGGAGTACATGCTGTATATCTACAGTGGTGTGTGTCTAACAGACTCAACATGTCTTTAACACCAAAAGAAGTTCTTGTACATTTTAGCACTTGGTGATTGTGTTTTATCTTGTTGTGTTGGCATTTTTTTTAAGAATAAACCATTGATAGCAAAATTACTCATCTCTCATATTCAAGTGAAAGGAGATACCCAGTGCTTAAGTTAACATTGAATGAATTTACATGCCACCTTTACTAAAGTCACCATCCATTAAGCAGAAGAGCAAGCAAAGGCTGTGGTTAACTGGTCTTTCACAGGTATAACCTGTCGGACACAAAGTATGTATGCTGGTGGTAAACAAACACTTGCCTAAAGAGGAGACTGCTTCAAAATGTTGTAAATACTCACAAAACCTTCACAAAACAACGTTATCACAAAACTGATGTTGCTATATTTACTTAAATGCATGGTATGTAATTTCTATCGCTGGGAATCTCTCAATCAAAGCAATAATAAAATATGTAGTTTAATGATGTTGTGAAATAGCGTGGGATCATGGAAGTTGTTATCGTACGCATTAGCTTGGTGGCTGACATTAGCCACTTGTCATAGTTGCACATCGTGATAAGCTAGATTGATGTTGAAATATCGTATCAATAAATTAGGTATATACTGGATTACTGTGTTACAAAATGGCATGCAATTAATGAAAGATTTATACTGTGTGGCAGATAAAATGCTGTATTGTTCTGTTATTGGGTATAATACTGTGACATTGTATTCCTTCCTTCCTCACTCTATGCGAATCATCTGGTGAGGAGGTAAAGGGGATGTGACGCCATTGACAGGTGACCAAATGAAATGCACTGTTACCTTGAATAAAATTACGGATTTCTCTGGGTTTGAACATTGTGGGAAAATTTTGGATAATGTAAGTACACAACGCAACAAAATTTATAACATAGGTCTTATTGTTTTTAGACATCTTGGGTAGAAACTTAACGTGTTATTAGTTTTTACCTGAGAACGATTATTCAATAGTTGAATATGTGAATTCTGTCATTACAAGATCATATGGTGAGACAATAAAAGATAATATTGAACAATTGGCCAGCCAGCCCTGCTTCTAATTAATGCTGCAATTTGCAGGCTTCTCACAGGTGACAGAAACTTTCCTTGAAAGCAGAAACCAGAACTGATGTCCCCACCTCTCCTTTTTCTCTGTCTCTCCCTAAAACAATTACTGATAAATGTTAAGAATGCTGACTAGATTACTTGGCAACAATGTCCCTAAACTTGCAGCTGGTCTCTCTGCAATCATTTCCAAGAATAATAACAAGTTTCACCATGACAGCCACATTCAGTCACAACAAATCCTGCGGCTTTGACTGCGCAGCCCTGTAAAGGAGCTGTGAGGAAGTTAGCCTGAAATTTCCTGTCATGGACAGAAAACAGCTGCATGCAAAAGCATGACTTTAAACAGCAATTTAGCACTATCATGTTTCAAATGTGCAACATTCTCATTAACCACAGTCTGACTGAAACATTAATCTATGAAGATAATGCATTTAGGAAATTAAGAGACTTTAACGATTTGTTTTCATAGCCTAACAATAAGTTATACAGTGAGACTTAACCTCACTTAAAGAAATACATGAGCAAAGAGATTGAAATGATTTCTAGGTTTTAATACCTAGGTCTTCTCAATACAATGAGTCACAAACCAACTCACACTTACCAGGTTTCTTTTCACTTATAAGCTTCATAGTGGGGCAAAATATCAGCTCACAGGTGCATACAAAAAAATCTTAAAAAACGATATTACACCAGCTTGTAGGAGAAACGCTTTGAAGGCCTCAGTCGGCCTTGGATATTTAATGAGACTCCACACAGCGAAGAAAACGACACTTTCTACATTCTTCGCAAAAACTGCAAAGTTTTCCTGGATGATCTTCACTCACATCATCCGAAATACTCAGTAAATAAGGGGGCGGGGTCCCGGCCCATTCAACACTGCCTCCTGAAGACAAGAGTCGGGTGTTGATTGGCTGACGCAAGCCAAGCCCACTTATCAGGAGCTTTTTCACCACCGGGAACCGACCAATCACAGCGCACCAAATGCAACCTGAGGGTTCATACAAACAAGAGGGGGTCTCCCTGACGACGGCAGGCTTGTAGACTGGACAGATCTGTCAGAGGCACTGGCCACCTAATCTTATCAAAAAGATGAGAGATGAAGGGACAGGATTGTGATCTGAAACACACATTAACCATGAAACTATAATAGCACTTCATAGAAAGTGAAAAGAGGATGCACGCGATGTGTCAGAGGTTGTCTCTCTCTCATTGCAACATGGTATGGTTGTGCAAACCCCGGCTGATCGGTATTGCACAGTCAGTGGAGGTTGCGGTTACCCGATTTACTTGTCACGCAAACACAATGTGCACAATTTAACGATAGTAGGCTAACAATCTTGGTTTTCTCCACGCTCGTTGTCACTTACGGGGTCTGCTCCGTCTCACCGACTCCGTCCTCCTCCGTAGCCTGCACCGCTTGGCCGGAGACCCGTTGCACTCCGCATCATCCCCGCGGTGCAGATGATGCATGTTCTCAAACGTGCTGCTGTTGGGTCCGCTGCTCGAGCCGAAAGCATTGCTGCTGCTGCAACAGCTGCCGTTAGCGGCCACAGCGACGGGGCCGTGAAATCCCCTTTGGGTTTGCCCATTGTTGACATGAAAGGGTCCCGACGCTCCTTTCTTGTCCATCATTGACTTGGCTTTATCCATGGCAGCAGCTAGCCTAGCCTAGCCTAGCTTAGCTTAGCATCTGCAGGAGAAAAACGACGTAAAACCCCGGCGGCTAGCTGTGAGAAACCGGGCTACTTTAGCTTAGCTAGCTAATGTTAGCCCCGGTGCTTGCAAGCTAGTGAGACAGTCGCGCGAGCAGCAAACGTTAGACCGTATCCTTTTCCGCAATGTAACGTATTTTACCCTAAAATATCGAGCTAAAATTTGACGTAAAAATGTCCTTTATTGTAAAATAAAATGGAAATGCGAGTAGTCGCTAAAATATAGTGTTTCCTTTGAGGTCACTCGCGGTCATTTCCCCACATTGAGATTCTGGCAGGCGCAGCAGCAGCAGCCGGTGTGTGTATGTGTTGGTGGACAGCTACGTCACACCAGCTCCTCCAGTCAAGGCCCGAACTCGTTCACCTCCTCCGACCGGTTTTCTCTCCTCTCTGCGGTAAAAAATTACGCTGTAATTCTACACTTAAACACACAAATCACAATGTGGTTGCAAGAAAGGACTCGTCCTGTGTCGCCAATGGTACAATGAACCGCGGTTGCTCCCCTCTGGGATATTAAACAAAGTCTAACAGACACACACACAGTACCAGTCCGTGCAGCTGTGGGCGCTTTATTTATAAAAAACGTCGCTGTTCGCTGTCATCCTCATTCCCCGCAGTCCTCTCCACGCATGATGTGCGCACAAAGCTGCCAGTCAATATGTCAGTCACGAAAATGAACTGTAGTAACCCTGTTGTTCCACGGAAAAGCACAGCCAATTATAGAAATGTCAATAGGAATTCCTGAAAGAAATGCCAGGTATGGCCTCTAATAAAAAAACCTTTTGTTATCCCGCAGATAATTGTTATATCTGATTTGTGTATGTTCTCGGGTGTCTGTGAACAGCTTTCTCTTCAGAGATCTTGAGATCCACAATTGCGTCAAAGGAAATAAGATGTAATAACATAGCAAAGAAATGGTCCGTCATTTAACAGGTATAGTCACAATGAGATTAAGATTTATTTTAAAAGAGACCCGTGATATTATTGTTTAGACCGGATATCATATAGGGCATTGGATAGCGAGCACAGTTAAGTCAAGATACAAAGGTCAAAAAACAACAATCTCAGCTTGATAAAGGAAAACAATCACTAGAACCATTTAGAGGCAAATACATTTCTTTCTTTCTTTTTCTGCAATTAATTCCTGATTTAAATCTCAGCTCTTGGTTAAGCTATAGAAGAAGTCACAGACACAATTGCAGTTGATTGGATAGTGAAGTAATACCATAAGAATTACTGTTAAGATGAAGAGGTACCATAAGAGAAACGCACCATAATATTTAAAGTCACAGGTGGAACAAAGCAGATATAGTCTCAATCAGTGAGGAAACAGTATGTTATGTTATATCACTATTACCACTGTATCAAACACCATCAATTACTGGAAATATACTGTAATGAAGACCATCATACTACAATAGTTAAAGAAATGCCATACATTTCCATAATGTTAGTTACTCACTTAAGAGAAATGTGAAGATTGTGGATACCAAGTAGCACAAATGGAGTCTTGAAATGCTGCCATCTTCTGGTTAAAAGTAATTAACTGCTCCTAAGATTCTGCCCACTGAGTAATTGAAAGAAATGTGAGGATTTAAAAAAAAAAAAACTATAATTAAGGCTGAGTAGAGATGAAATTAGTAATATTATTTAACTTTTTGCACCATATCGTTGTCTAATATATTAACCTGGTAACTTGGTAAGTAACAGATCAATGTATAAAAATCCCATAACAGGATTAAGTTCAGTCATTACACAGCCAATTAGTCATAGCCCACTGTGCTTTGAGTCTCTTCTCTCCTCTCCTTCTGCAAATAAGGCCTGCTCAAACATAAACACACTCACATATGGTGCTGCAGGTTTGCTTCTGAAAGCACCAAGAAAAAAATACATTTTCACAGAATTTCAGAAATAAAATGTAAGTGATTTTCCTTTATTTTGTTAAATAAAATGGCCTATTTCCAACATGAGAAAATTGGCTCTGCATGAATTTCAAATGTGAAGATACAATGCTTTTTCCTCAGCATTGTGACTGAGGATGTGACACACTTAAAAAACACTTTCAAGGTGTAAATGCAGTACCCCTTTTTATACCACGGGAAAAACTGTTTCAAAACTATTTGGGAAACAATGAGAACAATGAATGAATGTGACACATAATTCAGCTGTCTAATGTCATGACAAAAGCTGTTTTATTCAACAATAAGGTTTGAAACACTACAAGGAATATCTGAAATTGTGTTTAGACATCACACTTAAAGGAATAGTTAAGACATTTGGGGAAATATTAGCTTTCTTTCTGAGAGTTAGATGAGGTGATCGGTGCCACTCTCATATCTGTCAGGGTTTTTGTACAGCGACATATGTTATGTGTGTCTTTATGGTAAAGTAAGCTAACTTTCTCCTGGTTGTAGTTTCATATTGAATGGACAAACATGAGAGTGGTATTGATCCTCTCATCTAACTCTCAGCGAGAAAGTGAGTGTTATCTCCCAAAATGTCAAACTATTCCATTAACATAAACCACTTGGAGATATTAATTGATACTGCAAAAAACCCTCAAGATTAGTATGGCATTACATTATTTCTACCACCAAAATGAGCCTCAGCGCGCTACATTAAATTATTAGTATAGTTACAATGGTGTCAAATCTTGAGGGCACATAAGGCCTTTATGTGATGGAATTATTAACAACATATGTGTTAGAGGGGATTTAAGCACTTTGGCTGGTTATGAGGTAGTGGAAGAGGTTTGTCTGTGACTGTTTAAACTGTACAGCACTAGCTTACACTTTTCAGTGTAAAGTCCAGCTTATTGCACATATTGTCTCGACAGTGCTGAGAGATTTAGCATCAAGAATAAAAGTGAGTGAATTCATCTCTCTCTTGGTCCATTCATTGATTCTACCAAGGAAGTTCAGTCCCGTCCCAGTTGTACGCCTTGCCAGTCTTTTCGATATTCAGTGTGTCTATGATGCTCATCAGACAGTTCACAGAGTGATCGGTACCGAACAGCCTGTCTTTTGGCACATTTCTGTGATAAGGCCGGGAGAGGTCTGTGTTGACTGTTCCTGGATGTAAGGACACACACACCACCTGGAAAATCAGAAACAAGTTCATCAGCTCTCTGTCAGACAATGGTCATGGGGTTATAAGCATGTGTGAGGGCATCATCCATCCATTTCCCAACACTTTTTCTCTGCTGGTTTTGGAGGAGAGATAGAAGCTACTGACTGTCTCCACTCAATCTCATTTGTTTATGGTATTTTATGAGAACACTCAAACCTACCTTGGGTCGACTGCGGCCCAGCTCTATAGACAGATTCCTGGTAGCCATGTTGAGAGCTGCTTTAGACATTCTGTAGCTGTACCAACCACCAAGACCTGCGAGGAGGGGAGGTGGTGGAGAGACGAAAACATAGAGGCACACAAGCTAATCATACCATACTTAAGCATGCATACAATACTTATTTCGTGATTCAGATTTATATTTTACTTTCTGATGTACCTTCTTTACCTCAAATTGCCCTGTCCTTGCAGTGGTGTAATCTACATGATCTGTGTACAGATATACATCACAATGCCTACCGTTGTCGCCAATGGATCCCACTTTGGCGGTGATGTTGACGATGATGCCGCTGTGCTGCTTAGCTTTCTCTGCAGGCTGTTGACCGAAACCACCTCCACCCTTCTGAAGGAGGGGGGCAAAATACTTGGCCATGACAAGGGGACCCACTGTGTTGGTCGTCAAGGTTGAAATGATACCCTGAAAGGGCAAATGAGTCAATCAATACTGATCAGTGGTTAATCTGTTAACATACGTGGTTTAGATGAAACTAGTTTATTATTCCACAAATAACTTTTAGTGAATGATGTGGTCATTTTGTTCATCACAACATCAACACAGATCACTGGGTGGTTCCATGGATCTCAGCTGGGTCACAGACACCTGCAGGATAGTATGAGTCCCTTGAGTGGCTGGAAGAACAATTATGTAGTATGGACCAGTAAATGGACTTACTTCAATGCAGAAAAATAGCACCAATCTCAGACCTAAACTCCTATCCTGCCATTTAATGTAGATTTTCATTAAAAAGTAAGGTCCATTTAAAGTGCACTACACACTACACACTACAATGACCTGAGGGGAGTTCAAGGACCCCATTGGTAAACAGTGTTGTGGGTTCTCAGTCGTTACAAACGTTTAAACAGATTTGACAGAATAAGCTAATTTAAAAGCACATTTAGTAGACATCTCAGTAGACAGAATCATATCTCACTTTTATTCAGCGTTTCATGTAAAGACAGCAGCTCAAACAGTCAGAACACCATGACAGTTACCTACCTGAGCAGAAACATCTCTCAGGCTGGTCTCTCCTTTTCCGGAGGGATGAAGCATCGCCGAGGAGTTGACGATCAGATCAAGCCGACCGAAGCTCTCCTTAACCCGATCCGCTGCTCCGCGGATGTCCTCCTCCCGGTTCACGTCCAGCTTGAGGACCGTCAGTCTGCCCGGGTGTTGGCCGGCCAGGCCCCGCAGCTCGGCCGCTCCGTCCGGGTTTCGGCATGTCGCTATCACGGCAGCGGGGGTTTTGCTTTTCAATATATGTTTGCAGAATTCAAGCCCCAGACCTCTACTGGCCCCTTGAATGAGTGCGATGGGGGCAGCCATGACAGGTAAATGACTCAACACCGGAGGAGAATGGAGAGAAGTAGTATTTGCTGCCTTCACTTCCACCAGAAACGTCGTATTTTCATTTTCGGGGCAAGATAGAAAGGAAATATGCTAACAATTGACTTTTAGAAGGAACGTAAGTGACTTTTTCCAGTGTTGTCTGTAAAGGCTATGAAAATGGGTTTTGAAATTTGAATTTGAATTTGAAAGAAATTCTTTAAATAGAAGCTAACGAGGAGAACTTGAA
Source organism: Enoplosus armatus (assembly GCF_043641665.1). NCBI lineage: Eukaryota > Metazoa > Chordata > Actinopteri > Centrarchiformes > Enoplosidae > Enoplosus > Enoplosus armatus. The sequence goes on along the minus strand of NC_092191.1, from coordinate 5,850,631 downwards.
GGCAGCATGTTTCACAACAAGTAAACTACGCCCTCTGTAGGTCACTCGAAAGGCAGTTACACAACTATGCATTTACACGTGTCTTCTCATCTAGTTTGGTCATTTAATTGAGTGTGCATAATGTTTGCAGAATACTGTGTGCTAGCCAGATGTAGGATAAAAATATTCTGGCTTGAGTTCGATAACTGATTTTTCCCAAACCATCGCCTCACTTTTATAAACCACCCATAAGCCTTTTCCCCTCTAGAAACAGAATCTGACGGGTCCATCCTCCAGTCCGGTAGGTGGCGGTAATTTATTGTCAATAAACCCGGGAAGAAAGCATGTCAGACCATAGTGTCAGACTGGTACTCGGTTGCCTAGCGACTAGTGGAAGTGAAGCGTTAACTAGCTAGCTAGGCGATCTGCTAACACATGGATTATGCCCCATAAAACAGCGCGTAAATGCCACCAAAAAGAAAAGGACCTTTGCAACTTGTCCAGAGAGAAGTGGACGAAATCAAAAAACAGGTGTGTTAGTGAATGGCGCTTGCTTGTGTGGTTCTCGCGGTCATGTTTAAACTCCACCGTGACTGAAAAAACACTTTGGAATTGACTGTCAAACATAAATCACAGTGAGTTACTGAATATACAGCCGTACCACTAACCGACCAATTTCCAAATAAAGTAGCAGCTCTGAATGTGGAGGATACGTCTTGCCCAAATTTATTATAAAAGCGTTTTACAGATGTGCCTTGTGCTAGCATAAATGTCCATAAATAGCTGAAGGTGAATCACATTTGGTCGGTGTTGGCCACTTTACGGCTAAAACACCGAGCAGCAACAATAAACGAACTTATTTCCATACGTTTGTTTCAGTAAGCAATGTAAACAAAGGCAAAGGATGAGAATTCCCTAAAAGTTAGTGCTTTTTGGTTAATGAAGTGAATGCCGAATTTTCTAGAATACACTAAGATACAGGCTTTTTGACTTGTTTAATGAAGTGCTCAGTCAAGAAGTAGGGACACATTAAAAGGCCAGATTTTAGATGAAGGTTGGCCAGCACCACACATTAAAAGGAGAGGCTCGTAGGCTGGCCTGTAGTTTTGTTGCTAATGAAAACATCCAGAATATAGATCAGAGCTATGTGTGTAACAGAAGTGTATCATTAGACAGCAAGTATATACACTGTAAAATGTACAGATGCAATTCAACCTCGACTGCACATTAGCATCATCATCCCTATATTCACTGTTAAGTAATCTAATTGCTCTTCTAATCTAGGTTGACAGTCTGGTGAAGGATGTGAAGAGTCAGGTTGGATCCACTGAAGAGGCATTACGGAGGTAAACAGATCTGACAGAGCCACAGCAGTGCCTCCTAAACTGGTTTTACTGTAACTCCATTTAAGACCAGGGCCCTCATCCAGACTAGCACTGAAACTATTGAAGGGATATGGCTTTACTTTGCTTTTATTCTTATTCCTTTTTTTTCATCAAGTTATAATTTAGTTGATTTTAATCAGCTTTTACAAGTAATGCTTTGAGGCTTGATTTTAGTCTAAATGTCCAATTCCAAACAGATGTCAAGAACTGCAGATGACGGCAGAGAAGACACTAGGGACGCTGAAGAAACTGACCAAGGTTAGTGCTGTAAACGTATTATTTTATTATTGAATATCTTCTTTTTAATAAATAGAGACGTACAATTATACAGTTCAGATTACCACAATTGCAAGCAATCAATTCTATTGTATCCTGTGAATTGACGTTATTTATGGTCCCAAACTAATATACTCGTCTCCGAGGCTGCATTTTAATCATAATGGGATGCCTATCAACAAAATTAACACAGCATTGTATGTTATTGATTAAATAATTAATAAGATACAATTTACAAAGATACAGATATCGCTAACAGGTCAGATAAGTAGATTCTTAAACTACCTAAATTGACACCGTCATTTTTTGCTTGATTTTCAAGGCTGATGAGCTGGCTCCAGTGGGGAACTATGACCAGAGGAAGCAGGAAGAGGAGAGGCGACTGCAGAACATCTTGGAGCGTGTAAACACACTCTCTCTGGAGCTTTCACCACCAGGACCCAGTACCGCTGCGGGGTCAGTGATCTGTGTCAAGTACAAAAAGAGATATGATAGGGGTCATATATGGTTGTTTTATTATGTACACACTCTCTCTTTGTTATCCAATTATATATATCATATTATATATTTCCCCACAACAATTTTATCTACATTTATTCTTTGTAAAGCAGTTGCACAGAAACATCAGTTTCAAAGCATCGATTTAGATTTCACATCCAGTGCATTTGAATGTTGAAGCTCATTGTATTTTTAATTTGACATCTGATCCAAAATGTTCAAAATCTTTTCACTTTACCATGTTTTGATCCACAGCGATGTTTCAAAGGAAGATAGCGAGGGCGATGATGACGAAGACAGTAACGATGATGATGTTGGCGATGATGAAGATGAGAAGCGAGCTGCGAAACCGCCCTCTCAGTCAGACCCTCGCATCTACACAGTCCTCAGTGATTTCAAAGGAGAACAGGAGGGAGATATGTCTGTTCAGGTGAAGTACTTCCTGATTCAGAAACAGAGATAAAACACAGACAGGCTACACGGCAGCAACATGCTTTAATGTTGCAGCAGGTGGAGCTAATTATAATGACTTTATCAACCTTCCTATCAACCTATAATAATCCATCATCCTGTTGATTATGTTTTGTGTTATTAATCTGAAATAGCAAATTAACTAGTAACTAAAGATATCGCATAAATGTAGTGGAGTAAATGTAGTAAATGTACTGAGAGAGCTGACAGGGAAACAGTATGAAATCAAGTATTCCCAACAAGTTTGTCAACTACACACTTCATTAATTCTAAGCAGAGTGTGTTTGTTAGTAATGCACGGATAATGTAACGTTACATGACTTATTTGTTTCCCTGCTGTTTTCAGAGGGGGCAGGTATTGAGGATTATCAGGACGACAGCAGATGGATGGTGGCTTGCTCAGGACACTAAAGGCAACAGAGGAGTGGTTCCTAAAACCTACCTGAAGGTACACAAACCAGCTTAACATCTGCATCACAGTCAAGTGTCCAACAGTTGGACTTTACTGTTCATTTAAAGAAGCATCTGAAGAACCTCAGTACAACTTTTTCTAAAATGTGTGGACATGAAAACACAACTTACTGTGGTGTGCTTACTTACTTGTGCAGCATTTTTCCATATTTGGACCAACAACCTTTCAGTAACAAGTCTGCTACTGTAGTTCCTGTGGTATTTGTTGTCTCCACTACTTTCTCCACACACAATTTTCAAATGTAAGTAACTGTGTTGCTGTAAACTGGTGAAACTTGGGATCTTTGGCAGTTAAAACCACTCACTTTTCAGATTGGCTCTGGTGTTGATGATAAAGAGGATGATGATGAGGATGACAGCGACGATGAAATGGACGATAATGACGATGAAAATGATGAGGAGGAGTCAGAGGAGGAAGAAGAGCAAGATGGTGAAGAACTGACTGATGACAGAGAGAAACAGAGGTTCTACATTTAACCTACTTTTGTAGATTTTGTAGATTGACTGTTGTGGTCAAAAGGAACCCGCCAGTGGTTCTGACTAATAAAGTGAAATGAGAGACGGCTCTCTATCTGCATGACTAATACTCATAAATTATCAATCAGTTCAATTTGAATTCCTCTGTTCTTCAACAGCGGTTTGTCACACTCCAACTGGTCTACTGTCAGAAAGGCTTTGACTGAGGTAAATATCTACGAACTCTACAACTGCTCCAACTGGAACTCATGCTACTGTTAATTATACTATCAACAAATATTAAATCCACAATATCTGAATTGTACATACAATATATTTAGAGTTTTCACTCTGTGTGTGTGTGTGTGTGTGTGTGTGTGTGTGTGTGTGTGTGTGTTACAGATTGATGCAACAGATGTGCTCTCTGCCATGGGGGCTATTCCTTCAGGCTTCAGACCATCAACTCTCAATAAACTGCTGGTGGAGGAAGGTCATTATACACTCTCTAACAAGCACACTCACACACGCACACACGCACACACACATTCACACTTAATAAGGTATGCCAATGAGCCACGGGATGTGTAGTTTCAGAAGCACTAACAGGTTTCAGTAGATTTAAAGTGACTGCCTTGCAGGTACCGCTTACAGCTGAACTCTATCACACTTGTCTCAGAACACACTAAAGATTAATCAGCTATTTTTGGGCTGCAATGAACGATTATTATCATTATCAATTATTTTCTCAATTCATTGATGAATTGTTGTGTCTATAAATTGTCAGAAAACCGTAAAATGCAGATCGGTATTTCCCAGCATCTAAGTGGCGTCTTCATTTTACTTGTTTTGTCCGACCAACAGTCAAAAACTAAAAATCATTTATGACGAAGGACAGCAGCAACTGCTCACATTTAAGCTGCTGGAACCAGAAGATTGACCGATGTCCATTGTACATTTTGGTGTGAAAACTGAAACATTGAAGTAATTATAAAATTTGTTGCAGATAAATTTTCTGTCGATCAACTAATCGATAAATTGAACTACAAATACAGTTTTTGTAATGTGCAGGGGTCATTTGGGGTCACTGTTACAACTGCCAGTGGCGCCAGTCAGTATTAGTACTACTTCTTCTTTAACTAATAAATGCTGTATGATTAAAAGGCAAAGCAGCAACTGTTTGTGTCTTTTTTCTAGGTGTAACATACAGAGGAAGTCACTATATTCAACCTGAGCTCAGCCAATCACAGCTCTCCTTTTGTGATCTCTTCCTGGACCCAGACACTGGCAGGGTACGACAGTCCCTCTGTCTGTTATTCAGTGTTAAGCTGTGATGAATAAAGAAGATGTTCTCAGATTTCTCACTCTGCAAAGCATCCAGTCACGAACATGTTTCCTTGAGAAAGGTTCTGAACGTTCTGTGTTGTAGGTTCGTGCTCGGCAGGTCAGGACTTGTGTTTGTTTCACTTTGTGGAGCTGCAGGATGATTCCCACTCCCGGGGTCGGAGTTCAGGTCCTCAGCAGACACATCCGCCTCTGTGCCTTTGATGGAACTCAGGTGGGGTATTTCTGTTGTATATACAGCTTTTTACCATGCCGTTCTTCCTTACCCCACCCAAGTATCTGCAGTGTGAAAACTATTTGATAAATATGGATGATTTATTAATTATTAGCTAATATTAGTCTACAAAATCCATTTGCAAACCACCTGCACTGGATGTGTAGTTGTGTACAAATTTCTCCGATCTCCTTGATTTGTTAGGGTTAGGGTTCCTTTTGGTTTGTTAGATTATTCAACTGTTGCATGCCATATCTCAGACAACTCAGGGAAATTATGAAATTATATCTTTTCATTTTTCAAAATGAGCTGTACTTGTGTTTCAGGTGTTGAGTAACATTCACACAGTGAGGGCAACCTACAACTCCAAGAGCCCCAAGACCTGGAGCTTCTCTCCCAGGGTATGTTTACAGCATTATGAACTACTTCTTGCAGTCAAACTCTGATGGTTGTTACTGCGATGCAATGTTACAGTTTGCTGAAATGGCACCTGAAAAGCTTTAAACAAAACCACTGGACTTGATTTTGTGCTTAAGGCTGAATTTACATCTGTTTGAACCAGATGACAGGTACCCTACCCACCCTCCTAGATGGAGACTGTTTCCTACGCTGCAACTCTGCATCTCCTGACCTCGGTATCCTCTTTGAACTGGGAGTCACCTTTATACGGAACGTACGGACAAACACACACACACACACACACACACACACACAGATACACATGTGATGGTGATGAGATGAAGTCTGTGCAGAGAATGGAAATGGAAAACCACTGTTGAGAGTTGTTGTTTGGGAAGCAGCTGTGTCTGATCTTCTGTGTGTGTTTTAGTCTACAGGTGAGAGAGGAGACCTGAGCTGCGGCTGGGCTTTCCTCAAACTGACCGATGACGCAGGGAATCCACTCCGCAGCAGGTACACACTCAAAAACATACAAAAATTACAGTATTATATATACAAAAAGGCCAAAAACATTGTTTTGTACATGTAGTCATTTATGCAGCCAGCCGTATACATACTCACAATATGTCCATATGGATACACACAAACACAGTCTTATACTGTAAACAGACAGACATACACAGTTAGATCAACACATAAATACATAAATAAAATATGAAATCACACAAACGCACACTCACAGTCATCCATTTTTTTCTACATTCATGTCCACTTTGAAAGAATGAATGGATAGCTGAAAATGAAACCTACCACATCTACCTACTGTATGAGCGGTGTCTATAAAATAGGGATGGACTTTAATGTTCTGCACTTAATACTTAAAAATCTAATCTAGTCTAACCTGTGTGTAGGACCTATGAGCTGCCAGTGAATGGTGGCACTCCCTATGAGAAGGATGTCGCGGTGGAGGCATCAGTCACTACAAGATGTAAGAAGACACATCAAGTCCAGTCAGAAAGTTTCTTCACAAAACAATTAAACGATCAGATGTGTGCCAGAGTGTTCAAATGAAAGCATACGACACAAAAAACATTTATAGTATTTGTAAGAATGAGATAATCAGCAGATTTGAAACTTGCTCAGCACATAAAAACTTTTTGTAAACTTAAGATAAGATGTAAAAAAAACAATCTCTCCTCCCCTCTCCTCTCAGCTCCAGCTGGTGTTTTCCAGCAGATGCTTCAAGCCAGGCAGCAGCCCAAACTGATTATAAAGTTGAAATCAGCCAACAGCCGTACCAGAACGCAGCTCAGGTGGGAGGATGAGCAGGAAAACCACAGAGCTTGAACACATGCAGTGGAGTATGGTGGTCTATGCATATGCAATGTACTGTATATATTAGTGACAAGTACGTTTTCTTCTCCAGTCTCCTTCCAGACACTCTGCTGCACTGCCTGAGCTGCGTCCACCTGCTGGCTCTGCACAGGCAGCTGCTGGCTGACAGACTACTGATGGACAGGCCAACCATGCAGAACGCAGGTAACACACACCTTCAGTGCCTCTTTGTACAAAGTGCAGATATTCATGGTTCTCAGAAAGAACTCTGTTGAAATACACTTTCTCTCTGTTTCAGATCTGATATGCAGTCCAATACTTTCTACCTTCCCTGTGCTGCTGGACCAGCCAGATGTGCTGGATGCTCTCAGGGTCAGTAGGGAGGTCATCATGGTCAAACCTACCCCTAGTTGCCTTTTAAATGGGGTTAATTGCAAGATCACGGAAACTCTTACAATTCTGTAATTTATTGCTGTGTCAGCTCATAATATACAGTACATTTTGACCAGTGTGGGTTTTACAGTTGAATTCTACCTGCTGAGAGGTCATTGTTTGTCCTAATATATTTCTAGACTTTAAAATGACAGTGATGAGCTCCTTAAGCATTGTGACCCATCTCATCTGGTTAATCCTGAATACATCACTGCCTTTATGATTGGATTTACAAAACAACATCAATCAATAATTGTGCAAAATTTAAAATATGTGTTACTGGTGTTTTCTTTCAGAATGCCTGGCTGGATGCTGAGACCAACATGAGCAGAGTGCAGAGGGTCAGTGTGTGTGTGTGTGTGTGTGTGTGTGTAATAACAGCACAGACCTGTAGAGGATGCTGACAGTACGAGTTGAGACGGCTGACCAGGTGTGTATATAAACTGTTCCTCTCTCCCTGTGTGTTTGCAGAGAGACTTGTTCTATGTGAAACAGGAGTTTGTTAAGGTCTACATGTCGTCCGTTTATTTCCTCCTGCACTCGCCCTCGCTGCCCTGTCATCGCTGGGCGGACCCGCCCTCAGAGGAGCAGCGGGCCAGAGTCATCTTCGCCACCCTGGATGCTCTCAAACACACCCAGCACACCACCGGCCAATCTGGAGGCCCGGAGGTCTTTGTCGACCCCATGCACCAGCATCTCGCCTTTGATGTCACAGAGTTGACCTTTGACCTCCTCCGTGTGGCCCGGTAGAAGTAACATCACATCACTCCCGGTGATGAGGGAAGATGCAATTGTTAATGATCTTTTTTAATGTCAAATATTTAAATGAAGTGTATCAGTTTGGTTTATTAAAATGAATAAAACCCTTAAATATGCCATTAATACATTTTGGAACATTTTTAAAATGAGTGAATTTAAAGGTTAAGGCTGGTAGTATTCTATATTTTTGTTACTGTCAATAAATGCCATGAAAAGACAAAAACCACAATACGGTAGTCCTTTTCTCTATACTTCCTACTTCCCAAGACTGTCAGCCACAAGTGCATTGTTGCCTACTAAAGGAATGAATCTTTAAAAACGGGCCAAATCATTTTCTAAAGTACCTGGGCACTAGCACTAAGTCTAACAGGAGTAAACTGTGTATTTGTTGGGGACTATTTTCAGCTGTGGATTCATACAGATGTGGACCATGTATGTGGGATTGACTCAAAATAAACTACAATGCGCATGTGCACTGTAATGAATGAAAACATGTCACCCAGGGCAACAGCGTCGCTCACTGATGTGTTTTTAATCTGTTTTGGACAACAATGGAGCTGTATCGCACAGAGGAATACATTTTATCAGGCAGAGACAAAACTTCTTTCCTGAGGATCAGTTCATTGTTGGTTTTGGTCTTTTGTGGGGATTTATAAAATACAGACTTATCCTTTAAGTACATGTGGCAGACCATAACGGCCTCTACTCTACATTGTGACAGGAAAATAAGTGGTCTCAGTTTTGAGAAATGCTAGAACCATGCTAACACATACATAACATACAGTACATACACAATGACATCTTTGTGTACCTTGTGATTACATGAGACGCTGCTTATGGCTAATGAGCCTGTTTATTGTCTGAATAGGTGTGAAATAAAAGGTCAAGCAAATGTGGACAGGGCTAACCTTATTATCAAAGATCCTCTTTAATCAAATTCTGAAGTTCACTCTGTTCCTCTTAAAGTAAACACTAAAACAAGTTACAGTAATAACAAAACTGATTTTTGTAATAATAGAACCAATAGTGACATTATTAGCATGTTTTGATACTGCTACTTATTGCCAAATGTTCTATTTTTAATAAACATTCTTTTAAAATCATTTGTCAATTTGTTGCAGACTTGTTTTCATGTACTAACCCCGTCATCTGACTGATCACTGAGCTGCTCCATTCATCTCCACCCATTAGTTCAACATTAGTCATGTGTGTGCGTGTAGTGTAGAGTTACACGGCATAAGAGCACTGTTCAGAGTTAATAATTAGTCCGGCGTCGTCTTTTTATAGCCTGGTATAAAAGAACAGGAGCAGTGAGTGGTTGGATCAGTCAGTGCGCACACAGGCTCAGATTATCCATCGGTTGTGGTTTCACATCTAAAGTAACATTTATTATTAGGATAATCATGAATCATAACAATGATACAACGTTTAGCGATACATTCATGGAAATTAGAATCAAACTGCCAAAATCTTTGAAAGGCTTGCAGGTTACTTAATCCTTCATAAATCTTGGGTCGTGAATCAGACTTAAAAATGTTACGGTGTTATTTATCTTTTTTTAATGGTTTAAGAATGTTTTTAAAACTATTTGAATTGACAAATTATTTCTTCTGTGGCCTTCATGATTCAAAGATGGCAAGAAACGCCCTTTTAAACTCACCACACATTCATTACACACTCACACATCTTAGGAATACACTGTACACCGTAACTTCTCGCTTTTACTCTTTGGTTTTTGCATGGATTAAACAAAAGAGATAAAACTTGTTCATTAGTGGGTAGAGGTGCTTGGAGGTAGGTTTGGCACCTTTGGGCAGAGCCAGACTAGCTGTTTCCAGTCTGCATGCTGAGCCAAACTAACCAGCTGTAACTTTGGTATGAAAGGGGTATCGATCTTCTCGTCTAACTCTTGGCAGCATTCTTTCGCTAACATCCCCTCAGACTTTACGAGCCAAAGCTTCTTACCTTAACCCTAAAACTAACACACATTTAACCTACAACTTAACCTCGAACCATCAAACGACCTCTTGCTCAACTGAGATCTGACTAAAATGCCTTTAAAAAGACTCTCGTCTTCCTATGTTTGTACAAACACAAACACATTAAGCCTTTCTTTGGTACAGTGTATTTCCAAAACCTGTATTTCCACATACCAGCGCTGTTGCCACGGTGATGGTGCCCGTAGTGACCAGAGACCGTTGTGTGTAGTGTTGAGAAAACTGGGTAACCATCAGAGTGATAGTAATAGAATATCTAAAGGCAGCAATAAACAAAGGGGGAGAAACTGTGAGTGACTCAGCGGGACAGAAGTTTACTTTAATTACTTCACTGTTGTTGCTTCATCACATAGAAACATCACGTAGACACAGAGCTATGGGATAGATTTGTTTGTTGCCTGTTGATTAAAGAAACATCCACCTGCTGCGCAATATTTATTAAAATTCTATCTATTAAAATAGCTCATTTTGTCTTATCGACAGTCGAAAAATCCAAAGGTATTACATGAATGACATGAAAAGCACTTTACATTTAAGAAGATGTGGACATCAGATGTTGGAATATTTTTCTTTTGATAAATGGCCTAAATGAATGATAATTAATTTAGTGTCACTGATGAACTATAATTAAACAACAATAAATCAGTGCTTATTTTGATTTGCGCTGCCGGCACTGAAAAACAACACATGCTACAAAATCAACCTGCAGAGTGCAATAAAAACAGAACATTAATAGATACACACACCACGCCATGCCACACTGTGATTGACTAATTAATTAACTAATCATTTCAGCACTAGTCCTTTGCTCTGGTTTGCTAAGTTATTCTTCTTTATTGTTAAAAAAAAGTCACAGTTTGCATGAATTAGAGGCCTGTTCAAGATGAGTGAAAGACCTGTCCATGTTGCAATTACTACATACAGCAGACATTGATGAGAATTATTAAAGTCTGAACAATGTGCAGGAAACTTGATATTTGGCAGCACTTGTTAGTCCTAAATAAGTTCCATAAATAGGTAGAACCTGGTTAATGCAGATGAAGCCTGGACGGTAACTGAAGGACGAACCATGTACAAATCTCTGAATATTGACCATTATTGTGTGTAGTAGAGTGATACTCGACCACAGACACACACCTCTTTGTAAACGTGACTGCTATCATCACCTGGAAACGCTGAGACGTTCTCACCCACTTCTCTTTCTGCCCCAGGACGACCATTGTGTCTGAGAAGGAGGAGGAGGAGGAGGAGGAGGAGGAAGAAGAGGGGGAACAGGGGCAGGTCAGGACCAGTTGAACAGGAAAGTGCGAGTTTCCAGGGAATAGTTATATACTGAGGTTGGAAAGATGATCCAGGAAACCAAGAGATGTTTTTTTTTTCTCCTTGTTTGAATAAGTAAATATCTATCTATTACAGGATGCGTTATGGGAAGAAAAAAAAAACAAATAATCCCAGAAAATATGACACATGGTGCACATATTCTATAATCTAATCTCTCTAATAATACCATATATTCAAAAAAGGATGTTCACTAAATTCTTCTTACACAACATAAAAAGAAAAAGGAGAATTGACAGTAGTGGCACAGAAGAGAGAAGAAGAAGAAGAGAAACTACTAGTTTATCATCTCCATTGTAAAACACAGTGATCAGTGTAGTATCAGGGGAGAGACCAGTGTGGTGATGACTGGATGCGTAACTTTCTTTTTCTTTTTGACCTGTCGCATCTTTTCAAAATACTATGATGCAATTCCAACCAAAAACTCACTCAATAGGAAAGTAGTCTAACTTTGTATGTCCTATTAGAACAAATTTCAGACGTAAGAAAACATATTGAATTTGTGCCCAAAACTGCCTGCTGAATGTGTAAAAATGTGTTTTTTTACTGAATACAATAACATCGTTCCTCGTTTCAAACATCAGCATTCGGGTTAACAACATTGAGGATTATGTTTCAGACATGTAGGATGTTTAATGTTGGTAAAGCATTTGTGTTTGTCATCCTTCCAGGAGGTCAGAGGTCAGGTTCAGCTGCAGAGCAGATCCCCTGGAGCTAGCAGGAATTCAGCAGAACGGACACTTGCAAACAAAAGGGCTTGAACCTGGTTCCTCAAGTTGAAGTGCAGTTTGTCCAACCAGCATGCCGCCCTGCTCACCTGGAGGTCAGAGTTCACAGTGCGGTGGTGGTGGTACATTCTTTTCATTTTCCTTTTTTTTGTGGATAAAAAAATGTGTGTGTTTTTGTCATTCAGGATACAAAACACAATGCGTTCTTTATCATTGCTTGTGCATGTGTGTTACAGTGTGTACATAACTACACCTGACACTGACAAATAGCCATTGTATTTTGACCAAGCTGGCAAGGGTTCCCATGGAAGTATTTGTGTATCTATGTGTGTGTGTGTGTCAGGGTTATGGCCTGAAACCAGATTCATAGTGGAGGAGCTAGTTCAAGGCGTGTCTCTCTTAACACTGGCCAAACACAACTGGTTGGCTGCCTGGCGAGTGTAACCCTGTTTCTGTGTGTGTGTGTGTGTGTGTGTGTGTGTGTGTGTGTGTGTGTGTGTGTGTGTGTGTTGTCTGGTGGTTAAGACAAGCCTGAGATAGTTTCACATTTCATTATATGAGAAGATAACCTCAATGAAACTTCCCATGGATGAATTTTCAAGCTTTTTGAAGTAAATTGTGAATGAACTGTGCTGAGTGGATGACTGTCGGGTTAGTGGGGGTGAATCTGTGAATAAGTTTTAAAACAAGGCATGAAGTTATCTATATTTCCCCTTTTGAATTATATGTAAAGCATTGATAGAAAACATTGATGTCATAAAATTTAAGAAGTTCAGATTTCTGAAATAGATTGGCCGATGGGGTGCAAGGATTTTAACAGGTTGCAATTAAAAGCATAGTTTTTTGAAGGGGTGTAGAAAATGAACTCGCCATACTATATTGCACTGCAAGCGATTTTCAATTTAAAGCTGCTCTTGTCAGTATTTTTATATTAATAATGGACAAAACGACTATGTGTAATATGAAAAGGGTCAAAGAGAATTATTATCCAACTCTGCAGTTCCCCTCAGCTCAGAGTCTTTTAGTGTCTTTCAGCTCATTGTTTTGGTTTTTACGGGCCACAAATTCACTGTTTTGAATTACACTGATAATTCATAAATAAAATAAGATAAAGATAAGATAAAGTAGGCAACTAGTTGGTGAACATTTAGCGGCTAAAGAGCCAAACATTTCCCTCAGGAGTTAGTGGACAGCAAAATAACTAAGAGGAGAGTGAACATTGGCATTACATTCATCAGGTGGACTCAAGCACACCTCCAAATGAATGATAATGTTGCTCTGTGTCTGCTCGAAGCTGCTGTTTGCTAACACATTCAACATATTAACTCTTAAACCTCATTCAGCACAACAAGATGCAACATTAAGATATTTTCACCTTCCGAGGTTGTTAGTGCAGCTTCAGTGATATTGCATTACACATTTATATATTCATAGATTTTGTACATATATAGTAGTTTGTACATAGATAGTAGTTTTGTTAATTGTAGTTAAGTTAAGGGAACTGTTGGGTCTCTGTAATAACATTATAAAGAGTCGGTCTAGACCTGCTCTATTTGTAAAGTGTCAAGAGGTGACTTTTGTTGTGATTTGGCGCTATATAAATAAAATTGAATTGAACTGAAATTCAATTAAGCATTAAGCTAAAGAAGCTTTGAATGATGATGTTAGAGGAATATGTGACATCTGCTTAGTTCATTACAAATGACACTAACTTGGTATTTATTTTCTTTAGAACTCATAAAATGAGTGTTCATTTGTGAAGATTACCTCATTTTAGACATTTGAATACTGTGTCATCAGACCAAACCACATTCAAAAAGCCCTTGAGGTTATACTGGAGCGTGTGAACTTCTGGTAGAGGTGCTAGGTTATCCCTTCAAATCAAATAGAATAAAATGACTTCACAGCTGAACTAACTTCATTCACTCCAAACAAACTTCTGCTGCTGCCAAAAATAGGCTATCTGTTCTTGTTTGTGTTTAAACAGCAAACGTAAGAGCTACAATGAACCGGAGGGAGCAACACTCACTCCATTTAGACTTCTTGGTGTCACTGACCTTTAAGCTTTGTAGCAACAGAGGAGGGTCTCCAAACACGCTTCAGTGACCTTTGCAGAGGCTAACGGATGAACAGGTGTGTCAGAGTCTGCAGAACAAAGCAAGTTTCTGTCTCTGAAAGAGACATTTGGACAACATGAAAGCCACTCTTACAGAACGACTCACTGCACAACATTAAAATGATGTGGTACCTTTTAAATGGCTAATTAGCTAAGTGCGTCATTAGCACAAATCCCAAGATTAATTTTATAAGAAACCAGCCATCATTTGGAGGCTGCTGCAGTCAGCTGGTAAAGTAGTGAACCGAAACACACATGCACAGGTTAAACATGATATTGAAGTGAATGAGACATTCTTTACCTTTAAGATTATGTGTAACTTGAGCCCATGGTCATTTCCAGTAATCTCTAATTTGTGACTCACAAACTTGAAACCACAACTTGGAAAAGCTTTAAAGCATAATGTCCTGTGCCTTATTGTTAGTATGAAATCTGTCAACACATAGTACAAAGCTGAGGTATGTTAATTTAAACAATGGTTTTCTTCAATAGGTTCAATGCGTCCTTGGTCAAGACCCTGAACCTCTAACTGTTCACACACTAAAAAAAAGTGGTTCAGTCTAGAGCCAGGTGATGAAAACCTTAATTTCAAGCGTACAGAAGCTCTTTCTTAACACTCTACTGACCTGTATTGTGTAATTAGCATGAGAAGGAAAAGCCACAGTAGCTCAAATCTCATTCACAGAAAATTCAAAAGAAAAAGATGCCACAGCAGAACCTACACAGTCTGACTGACAGGTGATCTCTGCAGAGCGTTTACCAACAGAGATAAAACATTCAAACGTGTGTGTTTATTTTGTGACGACACAGATGTTGAATTGAGACAGAGATAAAAAAGACTTCAGAATTGTCCTACACAATAGGTTTTGTATAGTGTGCTGAGTTTTAATCCCTCAGCCTGGAAACCATCACGCTGTGTTTGGCAGTTTGACTGGGTGACACAAGCAGAGACAAAAGCGCAGTCCGACACACAGCTGAGAGACATTTGAAATCATCTCTGACAAACAATAAACAAATTGTAGCTTAATATTAGCTTCGTCTTAAAAGGAATAGTTTGACATTTTGGGAATTACACTTATTCGCTTATGTACTGAGATTTAGATGAGAGGATTGATGTCACTCGCAGGTCTGTATTGTAAATATGAAGCTGCTACAAGCAGCTGGTTAGCTTAGCTTAGCACAAAGACTGGAAACAGGCAGGTATGGCTAGCCTGGCTCTGTCCAATGCTAACAAAATTACTGACCAGCACCTCTAAAGCTCATTATACGCATTATATCTTGTTTGTATGTGTAAAAATGTACATTTGACATTTTACAGGGAGTTATGTGGTGGACTATTTCTTGGTTGGGACCAGTAACATGGTTCACTGGTTGGATCATTTATTTTGTGGTATGTGGTGGAAAACTACAGTGTAACAGTTGATAAATTAAATCCCAGCCACTCCCAACCTCTCTATTTCTCTCTGTTTGCTCTTTGCTTGCACTCTTGTTTTATCTTTTCATCTACATGTGTCCCTGTTTGTCCTTCCCCATCCTCCTCTGGCTGTCTTCATCTCTTTTTCTTTCTTGATCACCCCGCATGTTCACTCTATGTCCCTCCCTCCATCCCCTTTATTTTAGCCTTGAAGTTAACTTAGCAGGAATGTAGTTCAGTGGGTTCCCATACAAACACATGCAGACAGACTCACAAGTGAACATTAACTCAGGACCACATTTAGCTGGTAAGGACTTAAAAGGTCAGACATATAGCTCAGTGTTAAATGCTGTAAACTTAAAATGAACAAATGAACATAAATCATGAATAAATTCATGTTCATTTTTATTCATCTACAGGACAAATAAACAGAAAAAAGATCATATTTGGATTGAACAGTTTTGGGAATAGGAATTAAACGAGGGTCCCAACTTAACGTCTTGTCATGTTTGAGCACATTGTCTAATAAATGATGACCATGACAAGAAAAGGAAATTTATTTCACTACAATGATACATAAAACATATGAAGAGCTTGTAAATGAAACTCGCCAACAGTACATAGGAGTACAGTGGCAACTATTTTGATAATTATTGACAAAGTATTTCATACTTCTCAAATGTTTTCCTTTTAATCATTTTAATTTATTTTTAATGATTTTGAGGTTTTGTGCTGTTGTTTGTATTGTGAAGGCTTCACTTTGGGATGACAGCATTTTTCACTATTGTCACCATTTTTAAAAACCAAACAATGAATTGGTTAATGGAGAAAATAATGAAAATAATCATCAGTTGCAGTCCTATACATGACAGTTAAAAATGAGCTCCACCTCAACAAACTTCAACAATCCTGCTTTTATATTAACGCATGAGTAATAATAATAATAATATAATGATATAGTACATTATGTACATACATAATAGTATAACAGTCACAGGGGACATTTGTCTGCATTAAGTACCTTTAATACTTTAAGTAAATGTCCTGATTATACTTACATACTTTTACTTACATGTTCAATCCTCCATCACTGATCCGAAACACTGTTGTTGAGAAAACAACTCAAGTCTTGTTTGGGATTATTTGGAGCTCAGTGACTTGAATACAGATTGCTGTTCAAAAAACTGTCATCAAATAGAAACTTAAGTACCAAACTGATGCAGAGGGATAACTGAAACTATGAAACTAGAATAAAAGCTACATTGAAATAAAAACAAATTCTAATAACCTTGAACATAGTAAGAGTGCTTTCATTTGAGTACAGATTAAGTTACAGTATCTATGCTTTTATGGCTAATGGCGTTCACCACCTTTTATATCCCACGTGAACGCTGCATTTGTTGCTTCACAATCACTTTTTTTGTGTGCATGTAAACGAGTCATTGCTGTTTATGGAGACACACACAAAAACTACCAACATATGAGGGCAGACACAAAGACATAAAAACTGCAGACACACACACACACACACACACTAACACATAGAGAGAGAGAGAGAGAGAGAGAGAGAGAGAGAGAGAGAGACATCCTCCCTCTGCACAAACAAAGCAAAAGAGCACCTGTCAAACTGGTAGTTTCCACCACTGGAATGGATGGGTAGGTGGAGTGGAAAAGACTTCAAGGGAGGAGGGAGAGGGGGGAGAGAACGACGGCCTTTAAAAAGCAGATTAAAACAGGTTATACATTTCATTCTAGGAAATCAGACACACACACACACACACAGTGGTTTGGACTATGGCTTCCACCACCTCGGGTGATGTTCTGCCCACAGGCGGCAGGACCTTCACCTCCATTCCTGATGTGTTCTTCATCCCTGAGTTTGTGAGTTGTTCATTGTCATTTTGCTATTTTTTTGGGGTTCCTCTTTTCCCTCCAGTTTTTTCCTCTTTCCTGTTTAAAACATGATCCCCTTTTATTCTCTCCATCTTTACTCTGCTTATCCAAGTGAGTCATAGACAAAGATCTTATTCCTTCTCTCTTATCTGCACAGTGTCCTCTATCATTCCTTATTCACTCGGGTCAGCATCATTTAGATTACGACCTTGTTTCCTGGACTCTCCATCTGCCTCCTTGTCAGTGCTCCACTGAGGCGGGTCTCCGTTTCAGATATATCTGAAAGGTAGATAGACGTAGGTCTGTCTTGTCTTGTTGTGTTGGTCAGCAGGCATCAGTGTTTGATCAGTGGAGCCGACACAGAGCAGAGTGATCAGCAAACCAACCGTGAAGATCAGAGGAGTTGATTGTCTGGTATAGAAGAATAAGCAAGTGAATTGTTAATGAGGAAGATTTATGCGACAGGGGAAGGATTTATGCGACAGAATTACAAGTTACAACAGTCAGACAGCTTGGCAACCAGTTGAGTTAATACTGACAGTTGTTCCCATGTTGACATAGCAACAGGAAAACTTCAACATATTTTAGCAACAAAAACCAAAATATCAAGTGAGAAATCCACACAGCATTTTTTTTTTAACTATAGATTAAAGATATTAATCTATAAGAAGTATGTGATTAAATAATTTTACTGTAATAATAATTCTAAAAAGAAATTAATAGTAAATAAAATAATAGTAGTTAACATTTATAGCCATGGTGGTCAAGTTCTATAAATGCTCTACATAGACAAATCTAAATCCTTTTACATTTTACAGATATTGAATAATGATTATTATTATGACTTTTTACAGCAGCTTTCCAAAGTTGTTTATAACCCTTTAAACTACAATAAAGTGTTTACATTTTAAGGTTTTAATAATTTTGCAATAGTAGCCATCAGTTGGGAACTTAATTCCCTTATTAACAGATGTTTGTCATTGCTAACCATAAATACTAAACCTGAACTTTTTTTTGGGGGGGGGGGGGGGGGGGGGGCATTTTATGGGGAGAAGGGGGGTTTATCTGAATTTTATGTTGTGTGAATTTAGAGCACAGACTTTCTTATTCAGGGGAAAAGTCAGAACTCTCAGAAACCTCCCATTTCTCTTACATCTGTCCTGAGGTGCGTCTGGCCTCAGTGGATTTCCCTACTTGGGTGAATTAAGAGTCAATATTTTATCGAAGGAATATAACACATATAGCTGTACCTGTTTAAATGAGTTATTCAGACACAGTTCTAAACTATCTGTGGTTTCTGTTTAGGAAACTGAAGATTAAATCTGTGTGACACAGGTGGAAAAACAGCTTTAGTTGCATAGGGAGGTGTAAATCTAAACCAACCATCATCTCCCATGGTTTACTTGCTGGCTTTGGTCTTTTTTTCTGGCTGCTGGCCAGTAGACTTTTTACATGAAATAATATGCTGCTCCGGTATGGAAATGTACTGGTAATATTTACTACTGTGGTCAGAGTTGGCACTGTAAATCTAAACCATCGCGGCTGTAAAAAGGGCAGAGAAGATAACTGGCCGAGGACGGGCTTGGCAGCTTTTTTGGCTGCTGTTCAGTGTCGTTTTCCTGGAACAAAACTGAATCATGGAGCAATTTCAAACTAAGAAAGTTCAGAAGGAGAAACCAGCAAGAAAACAGTGATAAAACGTGGCATTGTTATTCCAAACCCTCTGCCTTTAGCAAGCACACACCATGTTTTGTGAACATTTATTCAAACAGTTTTCATGTTGTTGATGTCTTTGTGTTTTAGAGCACACAAAGACAGTTGAAACTCAGGGACTATAAACTTCTTACACAGAAATCGCGAGTGTGCTACATGAATGAATGAAATGAACTAGACTGCAAACAATGGGACAATACGTATATAGAGAGTGTCGTTTGAGTTCGCAATAATTTCAAACAAACAAACTATTGTGTTGCCGCAGGTTGGGATCAACTGATTTAAAGGAAAATTAAAAATACTTCACTGAAAATCTGTCTCTTGACTACAAATTGCTCTCTGCATGAAACGGGATCTGAGAAGCTTTGTTCCAAATACTCATCAGCACCAAAAGCGGCATTTTTAGCATTTATTTATTGGCGATGTGAGGATTGTTGTGAACATGCGAATCAACAGCCGTCACTCGGCTTGCGAATACTTCAAAGATTTAATGGGCTGCAGGCTAATTCCCTTTTACCTGGAATGGAACAGATGTGAATGAATAATGTTCCTCTGGTATGGAGATGGATAAGTCCGATATGGAGTAGTGGAGATAAAGGCTTATGCAATATTTGCTGATACCACTACATACGTGATAGCGTTAATTAATGTTTGTACGAAGTAATGCAGCGTTTTTTTTCACAGTAGGGAACTGTTGCTTGTGTTTTCTCACCACTGTATCTCACTTGCACTATCGGGTGATTGACTAATGTGGCTCTCTCCCATCACAGGTTTGAATTTAAAGTGAGAGTCATACACATGAGGTGACTTGTTACATGATAATAAAAACACTGACAGGCTGAGGCAGTTACATTTGAACGGTTTCAACACTTTATGTGATATCACCAATCTCACCTGCTGATATGAAATGACTGAAGGTTTTCTCCACTAGTGAGTCAACCATTTATTCTTCATGTCATGTGGACAATCTTTGTTTGAACCCACTTTGTTGGTTGCTGAGCTAAAGAAAGATCATGAATATGCTGTCCTGGCTTTGAACTCGCTGTGCTTGCACAGCTGAGAGAAACCTGGTTTCACTGCATTTGTGAGACAATTTACAAAACAAATGATGGATCAGCAATGAATAATAAGCTAGAAGAGAAGACGAGTAGATTAACCCTTCAACCAACTTATTCAAGTAGCACAGGAAGTCAGTTTCTCACTCTCATCTTAGTTTCACTTCGGCAAAGTCAACTGAATGTTTTTTATTGACAAAGATACAATGCTGAGTTAACTCGTGGCAGAAGTATTATCCTGTCGACTTAAGATTTTTAAGGTTTAGATCGATAGCATAGTAAATCTAAACCATCGCGGCTGTAAAAAGGGCAGAGAAGATAACTGGCCGAGGACGGGCTTGGCAGCTTTTTTGGCTGCTGTTCAGTGTCGTTTTCCTGGAACAAAACTGAATCATGGAGCAATTTCAAACTAAGAAAGTTCAGAAGGAGAAACCAGCAAGAAAACAGTGATAAAACGTGGCATTGTTATTCCAAACCCTCTGCCTTTAGCAAGCACACACCATGTTTTGTGAACATTTATTCAAACAGTTTTCATGTTGTTGATGTCTTTGTGTTTTAGAGCACACAAAGACAGTTGAAACTCAGAGACTATAAACTTCTTACACAGAAATCGCGAGTGTGCTACATGAATGAATGAAATGAACTAGACTGCAAACAATGGGACAATACGTATATAGAGTGTCGTTTGAGTTCGCAATAATTTCAAACAAACAAACTATTGTGTTGCCGCAGGTTGGGATCAACTGATTTAAAGGAAAATTAAAAATACTTCACTGAAAATCTGTCTCTTGACTACAAATTGCTCTCTGCATGAAACGGGATCTGAGAAGCTTTGTTCCAAATACTCATCAGCACCAAAAGCGTCATTTTTAGCATTTATTTATTGGCGATGTGAGGATTGTTGTGAACATGCGAATCAACAGCCGTCACTCGGCTTGCGAATACTTCAAAGATTTAATGGGCTGCAGGCTAATTCCCTTTTACCTGGAATGGAACAGATGTGAATGAATAATGTTCCTCTGGTATGGAGATGGATAAGTCCGATATGGAGTAGTGGAGATAAAGGCTTATGCAATATTTGCTGATACCACTACATACGTGATAGCGTTAATTAATGTTTGTACGAAGTAATGCAGCGTTTTTTTTTTCACAGTAGGGAACTGTTGCTTGTGTTTTCTCACCACTGTATCTCACTTGCACTATCGGGTGATTGACTAATGTGGCTCTCTCCCATCACAGGTTTGAATTTAAAGTGAGAGTCATACACATGAGGTGACTTGTTACATGATAATAAAAACACTGACAGGCTGAGGCAGTTACATTTGAACGGTTTCAACACTTTATGTGATATCACCAATCTCACCTGCTGATATGAAATGACTGAAGGTTTTCTCCACTAGTGAGTCAACCATTTATTCTTCATGTCATGTGGACAATCTTTGTTTGAACCCACTTTGTTGGTTGCTGAGCTAAAGAAAGATCATGAATATGCTGTCCTGGCTTTGAACTCGCTGTGCTTGCACAGCTGAGAGAAACCTGGTTTCACTGCATTTGTGAGACAATTTACAAAACAAATGATGGATCAGCAATGAATAATAAGCTAGAAGAGAAGACGAGTAGATTAACCCTTCAACCAACTTATTCAAATAGTACAGGAAGTCAGTTTCTCACTCTCATCTTAGTTTCACTTCGGCAAAGTCAACTGAATGTTTTTTATTGACAAAGATACAATGCTGAGTTAACTCGTGGCAGAAGTATTATCCTGTCGACTTAAGATTTTTAAGGTTTAGATCGATAGCAGTTACACTGTTTGAGATGTGACTGTTCAAATTAAACATGATAGCTTTTTAAATTCTCAACAACCACGTGTCTTTGATAAATGTCCTTCTCCCAGAAAGCCGTGAGGGCAGTTACGTTTATCTACATGTGTTACTCCTTCACCTGAGAAGCGGAGGGGTTAATTTGTTTGCTGCAGTCATGTGAAATTTTCCTCTCATGAGAGCAAAGCTGCTTGTGTGCTTGTGCTTGTGCCGAATGTGCCCCCTGCGAGTGTTTGCTCCAGCTCCGCTCCTGCACACCTGATACTTGAGGGCTTAATGCTGATTGATTGAGCTGCAGAAACGCCGCGAGGCCTGTGTGTAGCCCTTAACTACCCAACTGGAGAAAATCGAAGCCCGAACACAATGGGCCTTTTTCACATGGCTCTGTTCTATTCAAGTGTCTCTGTAAGCCTTTAAGACTCAGACAGCTAAATGGAATTATTCAATTTAGTATTTACGCCTGTGCTTTTCCCACTGCGACATGTCAAAATGTCTTCCAGTCTGATTACACAATAAAAACGACAGGATGCTAAAGGGAAAATAGTTTTCCTGTACACAGTATCTACTGTAAAGCATTTCATAGTGTCTCTTATCAGAGAACAAATGCTGGAGGTTCATCTAAATGCCAAGACTCTTTCAAGCAGACTGTTTGTCAAAGGAGGAGAGAGACTGTGAAAATACACCCGAGAGTGGCAGCATTATTTGTTTGTGTGTGTGTGTGTGTGT
The DNA here is from genome assembly GCF_043641665.1 of Enoplosus armatus. Classification (NCBI taxonomy): domain Eukaryota; kingdom Metazoa; phylum Chordata; class Actinopteri; order Centrarchiformes; family Enoplosidae; genus Enoplosus; species Enoplosus armatus. The sequence continues at coordinate 5,827,815 of NC_092191.1, read as the reverse complement.
GTGTGTGTGTGTGTGTGTGTGTGTTTTCGAAAGGTTAGGCCCAACCCTTATTTTAAAGGTACACTCCACATGAAGCCCTGGGGGAGCTTCCTAAAGTCTAAAAAACGACGAGTTGCATTGTGGGAAATGTAGGATCCAACTTTTTTAGAGCTTGACCCGTGCTTGGGACTAAACGTCAGGGTATCTCTGCTGCATCCATTTTGACCACAGTTTTTTTCAAATCTGTCTCTTGCAATCCCCCAACTTTATGGAAATGCAACATGGATATACAACAGCTTGACTGGTTTGGTTCACTCTCACTGCTCTAACTGCATCGTTTTTGGGCAGAGCAGGCAGCTATTTTCAGAGAAAAGGCTCTAAAACCCACTGTACACTACCTGCTCAGCAACAAACACAGTTAGCGACTAGCTGGTGAACATAGTGGAGCATTTAGCAGCTAAACATCCAGATATTTCCCTCAGGAGATGGTAGAGACCAAAAAGCTGAGCTGAAAAGAGAATGAATATTGGATTTACTTTAGCCAGGTGGGAGGAAAGACTCAAAATGAGTGCTAACTTTGTGTAAATATGCAACTCTTTGCTAACAAGTTCCTGATATCAACTTAAAAGGTGATTATATGTCAATCTTGTGTTCACAACTAGTTTCCACTGTCCCCAAGTAGCCAGAAAAATCAGTTTTATATGTTTAAAGGTGCAACACTGTAATTGACAGTCAATAAAATTAAAGTTTTAAAGTTACTGTGTACAAACCATGGACATAAAACATGTAAAGACTTTGTCCAGTGTAAATATAAATGAACTTTATGGTGACTATACAAGCAGCATGAGTTTAAGACCTTTTTTATTTGTTCATCATGTGAAATAAATGACCTGGAAGTGGATCCAAACGAGTACACGACGAACACTGACCACTTAGTCTAATTCTAACAAAAAACTAATTGGAAATCCATCTCTCTCTCTCTCATTCTCTCCCTCTTCCCTCCCCCCGTGTGACCCTGCAGGTGTTTGGAGGTTTGGTGTGGATCCTGGTGGCGTCGACTCATGTCTTTCCAGACAACCCTCTGGGCTGGGTGATGTTCGTGTCCGTCTTCTGCTTCGTAGTGACGACGCTCTGGTTCTTCATCTTCCTCTGTGGAGCCAATCAGAGCAGCATCTGGCCCTCCCTGGTTAGACACGCCCGCCACCTCCTGATTAGCTAATTTGGATGAATGTTTAACAGTGGATAGATAGATAGATGGGCAAAAAGTATGTGGATGTCTAAACATAACAAAGTTCTTCCACACCAAACACATTATGTTGAAACAGAGAACAAAGTTGGAAGCAAACTATTCACACATAACTAAAATATCATTAAGGGCGAACAGTTGCCAGCTAGAAATGAGGACCCATTATTTCAAAATTGACTAAGTATTTAAAGTCATAAATCTGTCACTGTTATACGTAATGTGCTACAATGGAAAGCAGCAGCAGACAGGCATGGCAACAGTAACTAAGGTGACTTAGCGAACTGTCAGATGATTGATAGTTCTGTTTTCTGCCTCTCTTCTCCCTCACTGACTCCCCCCACCCCCCATCCCTCCCCCTGCAGGATGTGGGTTATCATTTTGTGGCGGTGGTTTTCTACCTCAGTGCATCGGTGGATCTGGCGTACATCACCATTCTGAGAGGCTTGAGTTTGGCGATTATAAGCAGTGAGGACGATCTCAAAGTCTATCGACTGGACATCGCTGCAGTGGTATATCAAACACACACACACACACACACACACACATTTACATGTACTTCAATATTCTGATAAAGTCCTACTGTAACAAAATGAAGACATCACTCTGTGAAGCAGGCGAGGTGAGCAGCATTTCTTTCTTCTCCTTAAGTAGTTTTCAGGTTGGATCATCAGTATCATATATACAGTGTATGTATATATTCTTTGAAGCGATACTGTTTTTCATTGCTACATCGTTCAAATCAAATAATAACCTAGATGCATCAATTTATCGTTTCTGCACAATTCAGCCCGGGATATTTAGCATCTTTGTGAAATTTAAGATCTCCGTTAGAATTTAGAATAAAGTTTTGTGGGTTTGAATAATTTGTAATGACTAAGGGTTTAGGGTTGTGATCGTATGTGGATATTTACATCAAAATGCATCTCTTTTTGTCTTGTTTAAATCAGTTTGCTGACTCCTGTGGTCTCGTGGCACCCAAGATTTGTAACACCTCTGTCTTTCTACCTCAAGGTGACAATTGTCCGTCTGTGTTTCTGTGTGTGTGTGTGTGTGTGTGTGTGTGTTTTCAGGTGATGTCCTATGTGGCCACTCTTCTCTACTTCCTCCATGCCATTTTCTCTGCCATCCGATGGAAGAGTTCCTAATAAAACAAAACACCAGCCCGACTACAAACCAAGAACAAGAAGACCAAAAAGAGAAGAAACCAAATAACCACCTGACTTGTCATTGGACCAAACACAGAATGACTGTTTCTGTTTCTGTTTCATGTTACTAAGAGAGTGAACGTGCCAAAACATCAAATGAATGTATGAGTGGAAAACAAGCAGGTTGTTGATAAATGTTACTTGTTCACTGGTCCGGTTAGTGAGGTAGTCCTGCACATTATTACTAATCAGAAGGGCAGCAGTTTGGTCATAATAGATGAAAGTGAAATGAACTTGTACAAGTTGAAATGTGTTTGTCAGAAGTATATGTGGTATAAAGAAGTTTGAGTGTAAATAACTAATTAAACCACAGATGTAATTAAATATTTAGGAGCAGGTACTACATTATCATATTTTAAGATACATTTATGATGACATACAAAATATTTACTTGTATTTTTTCATCATATAAGAGAAATGCCCTAAAGAGTCAGTTCAACCAAATTACAAAAAACAGGTTTTCTTACATATAGAACATGCAACCAACAGTTTTCACTGGGACTATATAATATCCACAGGAACTGGGGACGACGTTGCTGAATTTATCAAAGGTAAGTTTCCAATGTTGTGAGCAACACAAATTCAATTTCATTCACCTCTATTGTATTTGAGTGGAGGCTGAAATCTTATTTTAAGAGGGATATCTCAAAACTTGAGCAAGTAAAACCCAAACCTGCACGGTAAGATACCTCAGAAAATGAGAAAATGTCCTTTTGTCATTTGGGTGAACTGGCCTTTGAATTAAAGTGAAGGTTCAGATATTTACAAGTCTGTCTTGTTAATTTCTGGCAAATGTTGGCTCCAGCTGGTCAAATTGGTTAAAATATTAAAGGTGTCCTCCAGTGATTTCATATTGCACTTTTGTAAAGTTGGGTGACTTGTGAGAGACAGATTAAAAAAATAATTGTCAAAAGTGAAGCAGCAGAGGCCGAAATATTTTGACTTTTAGTTGCAGTAAGATGAGTCCAGCTGCAGAAATGATACTGGATCCTACACTTCCCATAATGCAACTTGACAGCATCTTTCATTACACTCTCCCAAGCAAACTCCCACATCTTTCAAACAAAAACCCACAGTTTTTTCCTTTAATGAATTTGAAGTCTCCAAACCCAAGCTGAGATAACCCCTGGTGACTTTCTTAGACTTAACAATATGTAAAATCAGTGGAGTGCCCCTTTAAATACAACTGGATGTCTAGTAAACACGGTGGCCACATGGTGACTGGTTTCAGTTTGTGTTCAACTTCAGCATCTGATAGGGAAGAAAATGCAATTATTTAGTTGTTAGCTGTTAAACTGCAGAATACACTAGAGGGTTTTGTGGCTTAACATCAGTGTAATTAAAGTGTCATTGGTCATTGATGACTGTACCGTACGGATAAATTGATGTTTCACAATCTTGAGATCTTAAGATGTATCACAGATCAATAACGAGAGCCAGATGTCAGTAAACATTTCTACAAATCAAAGAGACATTAAAGCACGTCACTGAAAAGTGTAGAAGACATTCAACAGTGGAGCTTGTTGTTGTTAGTATAGCACAGTACATTTAAATTACTAATAAATTCTATGAGGTTTTGTACCAAAACTTGAAACCTTGAATATAAAGACTTGATTGGAAAGAGGAATGCCCTTTATTTCCTGCATGTTTCCTCCATGTTTACGATGAACAAAAGATTAATGTATAAATAGAAATAGATAAATGACCCTCCCTCTAGATCACTACAAGTCTTCTTATTCAATTTTAATACAATAACTTTAGTGTTTTCCTCTTTTGTTTTTGCTCGGTATGGATGGATGTTTCCACGTGATTTGTTGTTTGCATTTTTATGAGAACTTCTCCCAAAAAATTGATTTAAATATCTACTTGATTTCACTTTACAGGTATTTTTGGAATCTATGATGTGAAATAAATTGACTGGACATTCAAACATCATGGCTTTTCTGCTTGTTCAGACTTTGTTTTTCACCTCAGTAAAGTGAAGACAATCAACACATTGCCACGATTTCATCATTACCGTTCTGCACCCTGAAAAGATTATGTGACAACAGAATTAACTTGTCATTTTCACCTGTTCATTATTTAGTGAAAAGAATAATTTGCTCATGATTACAGTCGGTTTCAGCCTGTAAAAAGGTTTGTCTCTCCATTTTATATCATATTACTTTTATATTGCAATATAAATGGTCACAAAGAAGAATTTAACAGAATAAATTGTGAATTTTAAGATATATATTATAACTATGTCCTCCTACACACATGTACCTTCCACATTTGTACTACATACATACTTTTTTGTTGTTTGACTGTTTTATAGTGTTATTATGTTTAAATCTCATGGCTTTATTTTTAGATGAATGCATCACAGCTTGACTAGGTTCTGATTGGTTCCTCTATATATATTCTGTGCTCTTCACAAAGACAATAAGGTGTTTATGAACCTGCAGAATGGTTTATTGTCTTCTCTCTGTCTGTCCCTGACTTACCTACAGAGTCAGGTAAGTGGTGTTAGTATTACAACGCCCCAGGACTCAAGTTCTCTGGGAGAGTATTCCTACATTTTTCAGGTTTCCAGTTTAAGGGTGCTGCATTTATCACAAATACAACTACCTGTAACTGAAAAAGCGCATGTAAATATTAAAATCTACTGTATATGTATTTTGTGTCTGTCCTTCCAACACTGTGGTCCACAGAAATACAGTACGTCCTGACAAGACATGCTACGTCTCACCTTTTTCTACATAACTGTATAAATGTAGCTTGCAGGATGTGAGTTCATCACAATACAAAGTTGTATTTGTTATGTTTGGACCAGAATTTAAAGCAGCATTTATTGATTTTTTGTCCACCTGGGGGCAGCAGAACAAACTGTAAATACAACATTGATATATTATCACTGTATTAAGTTGATATGGCTAATATGTTAGCAAACAGCTACTTATTTACAGTTGCTTATTTACACAGAATTAACATTCATATGGAGTCCAATATTCATCCATTCATTTTCTTTTTTCCACCAGCTCCTGAGACAAATATCTGACTCTCTATCAACTAAATGCTGCACTATGTTCCCCAGCTGGTCCTGCTGCTACTGTTTGGAGTTGGCCGATAATTCTCTGTGGGTTTGTGACCTCGAGTGACCGCTTTCACGTCACACACACTCATTTCATCTAATGTTAACAACAAAAATGTGATTATCGCAGCTTTAAAGTAGCGCTGTGTGCACCTGCCAAAGTGTCTGTGAGTTTGAAATGAAATGTCTTCACCCATAACGCCAATCCTCATATTTACAAGCACCTATATTTTGCTATAGCCCCTGTATACAATACAAATAGAGGCTGCAGGCACTCAGCTAACACAAGGTAAGGATCATAAAGTTAGTGTAACCTAAAACTCAGTGAGCAGCAACAATGTAGATATTTCAGCTGCGCAGGTTTAACTGTAGCCACGGGGCACAAAATTCCTCTTCTGGTAGCCTTGGGTGCTATAAGATGAAGGGTGGTGCAAGAAGCTGTTGTGGGAAGGGAGCTCTGCCCCCACAATAGCAGAACGGGTTTGTCTGCTGACTTAGCTTTCCTATAAGAGTCAGAAACACCTGCTGCTGCTCTCTTAGTGCAGAGGAGAGGGCAGGTCGCTCGCTGTTGACTCAGCACCGGGAGAAGGAACAGGCAGAGATGGCTGCGACTACTGCTCAGCCTATGGGGAGCCTGCCCAGCGGACTGGAGATATGCTCCACGGCCCCGGATATATTTTACCTGCCTGAACTGGTGAGTGGACAATGACAGAGGACAGAGCAGCTGACCTTGAGGTCACTTTTGAAGGGAGTCTTTCCATTTTCCAGGCATTTGGTAGACACAGTATTAACACTGTTACTGTTTGGAGGTTCAGCTGTACATTTTACAGTTTTTTTTACCCCTAATGTATGACATTTATTAAATGAATGCACATAATAATATGAATTCTTGTGCTGACAGCTCATGCCAGCATGATGTGATAACTTCATGTCTCTAAAATAAAATACCAGAATGTTTTAATTTTGTGCTGGTAGATTTTTTAACTTTCAATGTGATAGTGATCACCACAGATAGGGGGGTGATGAAACATATTCCTCATGTATGAGGAGCACCGAAGTCTTTTCAGATCTCACATTTCACACATATTGTATCTCTGCTGCTTCTAATCTAAGAAAGAATGTGGCCATCGCCTCTTCTCCCCTGAATGATGACAAAAGATAGAAACTCCTCATATAACTGCTGGAAAAATAACTGCACAGAGGAAGTTGTTTCAGTTTGTGTGTCTGATAAGTAGACTTAGATGTATCTTAAGTTGTTTATTTTAGCTTTTATTTATCAAGGGAAGGGTTGTGATGAGGATGCATGTTCCACTTCAAGCCACGCATCCCCTCCGAGCTGCATGAAAACAAGCAACAAATCTGTAATGGCCATGAAAAACAAAATGTCCTCAAGACTTTCATTAAAGTTTATTCTGTTCACCAAAATATGCAAAAAAGTGCAGATAGCAACTGAATTGCGACAGAAGACGTGGTATCTGTGAATATTAACATAAATAGCATTTTATGGAGAAAAGTGTGAGATTGATTGACATTAAAGAGAGAATAAGAATAATAACTAAGTAAAACAATCAGGCAGTCAGTGTGGTTAATCGCCCTCTGTAGATAATGTATATTCTGGCTGAAGAGAGTTTGTTCTGGTGACAAAATCCTTTCAACATGCTGTGAAATGCTTTTCATAAGCTTCAAGCAGGTTTCGGGTATTTCAAATATAAGACTTGACATAGGAATCAGTACTTATCAGTTGATTCAGTACCAAAGTCTCTTTTAGACGCTCGCAGCTTCAGCCGGTTTGGGTTTGACACAGTATAACACTGTGAATTCCAGAGAGTTTAGACTATACGGATGTGGTTACCACTGTATCTAAAGTAACCTAGCAAACTAAACGCCACCCAATCTGTGCTCAGAGATGTATAGAAAGTAAAGAGAAGTGTTTGTTTTGTCAATATTCAGAGAGATGTGGTTTCTGATCCTGCTGATTCGATATATGCTGACTGTAATTTGAATTTTTAACTTTTTGATTGATTGATTTTACATTTTATGGTTTTGATCCAATGTAGATTTTTGCTTTTCTACACTGTCACCTGTTCTTTGTTTAGTTTAGTTTGCTGTTTCTTGGCCAGCTCATACAGTAGCTTGAAAAAAGAGCCTAATTAGACTGGAAGAAAATATGCACGCAAGTCATAGGTCATTTAGGGTGGGAAACAACCCGCTTGAGGTGCAAAAACCAAGAGTATCAAAACACATTCCTGCTGGTGGTAGGATTTCATGTCTTCAGGGAATTATTCCACTGCAAAAAATGTTCATGTCTGCAGGTCATTTCAGACTGATCGCGGGATTCAGTGACTTGCTGGAGTTACTGCCACAGTGGGACAACGAAAAGGGGGAGATTAAAGAGAAAATAGTGGAGTTGAACTGAAGTTATGAAGAAAAGAGCATTAACTGGTAAATAGTTTCTAATAAGTCCGATCTGTGTACAACTATAAGCGCAGACTTAAGATGTTTTGGGTCCCAAACGGGAGGGATTTAGTTTGAACAATCAACAGCGAGAAACAGAGAGTTTATGCAATCACAGAAAAATATTTGAGAATCTGAAATTGTGCTTTGTGCACGTACTAGATAGTCACAGCTGAATAGAGATTTGTGATTTTGATTGAAATGTCTCGATAACTATCGAATGGATTGCCATGAAATTTGGTTCAGACATTCATGCACTTTAGTGTTGCAATACTAAATCACTGGAGGACCCCATTAATGTTAGTTTAAGTTCACTCCAGGTCAAACAAATATCTAAATCTCAAAAACCACAATACCACCTGTTCGCCTGTTCCCTCAATCTTTACAGGTGTTTGGCGGTTTGGTGTGGATCCTGGTGGCGTCGACCCACGTGAATCCACCGAACCCTCTGGGCTGGGTGATGTTTGTCTCTGTCTTCTGCTTCGTCATGACCTTCCTCTGGATGATCATCTTCGCTGCTGGAGGTCATAAGAACAGCTCTGGCTGGGCTGCTGCTGTAAGACCCGAGAGAGGGAACCAGATCAGAATCAGAATTAATGAAACAGGACATAAAACAAAAGACTGATTATTTAATTATTATCTAATCTATGTGTGTCCAGGACTTTGCTTACCACGGCCTGGCAGCGTTCTTCTACCTCAGTGCAGGGGTGGATTTGGCTTACATCACCTTCCTGAAGAAAGGCAGCTTCAGAGCGCACCAGATTGACATCGCTGCTGTGGTGAGAACTGACTCTTAAAACAGAGTATAAACAGCTGTTAATCTGTACAGTAGTTACAGAAAAACTAATGGAAACAGGGGGAAACAGCTCTCCTGGCTCTGTTGAAAGGTAATAAAATCGACCTTCTAGCTCCTCTAAAGCTCACTAACACGTCAAACTAACCTACCAACGGCTTTGGCTTAGTGAGCTTTAGGCTGCTTGCTTCATATTTACTGTACAAACACGAGAAAGTTATTGATGTTCTCATCTAACTTTCAGGAAGAACGCAAATAAGTGCATTTCCCCAAAGCAAAACAGCAAATAAAACGCATCATCATACAGTAACTCCTGGGTTGTATTGAACAGCTCTGTGTTTATGTGTGTGTCTCAGGTATTTGCCTTCTTGGCCACACTCCTCTACTTCATCCACACCATCCTCTCCTCCATCCGATGGAAAAACTTCTGAAGAGTGACGCTGAATCACAGACCTGTGCCTCCCGTGTGCCTCTGTGTGTCTACGTGTGTGTGTGTGTGTGTGTGTGTGTGTGTGTGTGTGTGTGTGTGTGTGTATGCATGTATGTGACATAAACCTGGTCAGATTCACAATGAAGGATTTAAGCCTAATTTCGGGACACAGAATTTGTGAAGAAGCTCCTTAAAAAAACAAAAACAGTTGTACGCGCTCAATATTTGTCTTTTTTTGTTTTTTTAATCACATATCATTTTTTAGCCACAGTTCTTTTAGAAGTTGTCTTTTATTTTTGTCTTTTTAGAGAACCATTGAATATGGTGTAAATGTTGTTATTGCAGGCTGAGTTTTCATGGAAAAATAGTCAAGATATAAAATAGAATTAAATAATGTTTCATGTGTAACGGACAGACATGAGAGTGGTATCGACCTTCTAATTCTTGGCGAGAAAGCAAATAAGTGTATTTCCCAAAATGTCTCTGCTTGATTCTTGTTTTAAGGGAGCAGTTCACCAAAATCACATAAAAAAAACAACAAATAAACAAATCAAAACCTATTTTTCACTTACTCCTGGTGATATCCAGCTATGCAGTTAGATTCAGATGATTTTCATAGGAACAGAAGCTGGTTCCTCCGAAACTGTTGGATCATCCACAGTAACCAGGACATTGTTTCTGGAAAGACAAATTGTTTTGTTTTTTTGTCTTTGAGCTTAAAGTTCACCTCCACTGTATTTTTGTGGAGACAAAAACCTTAGAGGTGGATATCTCAAAACCTTCTCAAATAAAACCCAAAACTACGTGCGCTGGTAGCTAGAGGTAGGTGAGAAATATGGCTTGTGTGTTTAGGGTGAACTATACTTCACACATGGAGTTTAAAACCTTTTTTTGCTACCTTTATTACGTGTTCAAACAGTTGCCACTTGCTGCCATCGGAGCCGTCTCTCTTCTCTTTCTGATTTGTGATCAGACTGACAGACGTTTGTTTCTCCACAGTAACTATAAAGAGTAAGTTGTAAATTACTTCTCACTGAGTTTTACTGTCACTTATTTTTTCTTTGTCATGTAGAATTAATGCCAACAAATCATCAGTACTTAAAGAATGATGAATTGTATGTTTTTTAGGTGTATAGTTTTGCCATTTTTGTATTTTTCAAGATTAAAACAAGACATAGATGTAAACATGACTGAGTCCTTGTTTCATTTGCTCAACTGTTTTTTACTTGCTATGCAAATGTGGAGTTTCGGTTCATTTGCTTAAATTGCTGCAAGTTTCTGCTGCAAGAACAGCTGCAACCTGCAGTGTTGTTATTGTTATGAGAGCCCAGTCAGTAGGCAAATATTTACCACCTTCTTTTCAATATATAAAGTCGATAAGCTGGATAAAAGACCTGGAACTATTACAACACTACGTTCAGAAGCAGATATAGCAACCACTCTCACCTGCAGTCATGCGCTTTTTGGGTTAGTGTTAGACTCTCATGGTTCCCAGAAGATGAATCCTCCAGACCTTTTGCGATCTGACTTTTCTGTAGTGCCACCATGAAGTCAACGTTTCGGGCTTTTTAGAGAAACAACTATTGGATGCATTGCCATGACATTTGGTTCAGACATCCATGGTGCCCAGAGGATGAATTTTGCTGTCAGTGGTGGAAGAACTGTTCAGACTCTTTATCCCTCTTTATTTAGTTCTTTTTACAAATGAGCAGTTTTAAAGATCAGATGTAGCTCAACAAGAACAGATACAGTATGTAGGCTGATTTCTACAGTACATTTTATAAATACAAATGTCTTAAAAATAATAAGATTTTAGGTTAATTTTCAACTTATTGTAGCTCCAGTACAAAAAACGTACCATGAAGCATTTGTCTCTGCTGAGCATTAAAACACAACCCTGCATGCATCATACTGAACATGTAAACAGGTCAGTGTACCAACGTGCTCCAGGTGAGGCTCGAACTCACAACCTCAGCATCGCTCCACAGCATACTGTCTTATAAGTACCGCATGCTGACCGATTGCGCCACTGGAGCTTATAGTTGTAGATAAACATACATGTAGCTTACAGCAAGATTTATTCAGCACCTCTACACTAATGCACTTAAACTAACAACTTAAATTGAGGAGATGGAGCAAAGATTCCCCCTGGTGATTCTTTAGGGAACATACAGTCACAAAGGAATGACATTTGAAAGAATAATACAGTTTTAAACCTAATTTTTTACATGTTCAACTATCTAAAGATGTATAACAGCTGACAGCAACTGATGAGCCCCCCTCACCTTTTAAAATTAAAACTATTTCTTAGACGCTAGAATTGAACATCAAAGACAGTAAAGCATCTCTTTGTAGTGAACATGTAAATACAAAATGTAACCTCTTTACTATCAGCTGCTTAGCGTCATGTTGCTGATCTACTGTTGCGCTCCCTATCTTTTAAAGAGCTACATTTAAACATGTTAGAAGTTCTCACATTTCTGACTGAAATCACAGACAGACTGGAGTTTGTGTGTTTTTTCATGTATAGCATCGCAAAAAACTTCCAACATGTTTACATTTTGATCTTTCAGCTCACTCCCTGCAGACATATAATAATAGATTAGCAACATTCAGACCAATAATACAGAAATCTTTGGGTGTCAGACTTATTTTTTGTAACTACTTAATGAGCTAAAACGTGGACAAAGACAGAAAAGTATATATATCACAAGGTTTTTACAGATTCATCCTTTATTTCATTACTACATTCTGTATTTTGCAACGATTCCACATGGACGAGAAAGCAGTTATAAAGGAAACAGTGATATCTAATAATAATATTTTACTGAGCGTCAATTCTGGCCTTGACTGTGTGTATCTAGAGGATTGTTTTCAAATGAGATGTCTTCAGTTTGAGAAACATGTAACTTTAGCCTTCAGTTGACAAAACGATCACAATCTGCAAGATTATTAACAAAAACTGATATTCTTTAGGAAGAATGTTCTTATTCCACACAAATCATCATCTTTTCTTATCAAAGCCTAAGTCAGAGCCTCAGTCTGAAACTCCTGGCCTCTATAAGTCCAATCACCCGTCTCGTGGTCCGATCCAGTCACCAGCCCACTCCCACTCTACCAGATGGTGCGTTTGATGCCCGCCCAGATCGAGCGTTTGGTTCCCTGCGCGGCTTGCACGTCGTCCCAGTGCAGCCGGGTGTTGGGGATCTCGTCTTCGGGCTCCGGGTCGAGTCGTGCGCCATCTTTAGGACTCGCCACCACCATGGGCAGCAGGCCTCGCTGTGACTGAAACTCGACGACGTGGAGCTGCTTCTTGTTGGCCAGCGTATGGTGGGTTTCCTGCGGGGGGGAGGGAGAGATGTTACTGAGGCTCCGAACTCAACAGCAACCTCTACTAGGTTTGGGGTGTCTGGCGGTGGAGAAGGAAACAGTCGACATTCATTATTATTTTTATATTATTATTATATGATTTCATTCAGTATAAATGTCTGAAGTGTAAGATAATATATAATATCATAATACACAAAGACTCATTTCAGAGTTTAAATACTTTCCTCTACATTATAAGTCTAAAAGTTGAAAGTTTTTCAGTTTTTCCAAAATGTTTAAGACCTCCCTTTATTGCATGGTAGAGGATTTTGTATTGTTGTTCCTGACTTTTCACTCTGCTTTTCAAGTAGCAATTAAAACAAATATCTGGGAACCTTCCCACCGTGCCGACATGGCCTCACCTGATTGGCTAATCCCGTGAAGAGGGCCCTGGTGATGTTGAGGAGATTGACAGATCCTTCTATTTTGCAGTACATGTCCTGTATGCCGATCAGCTTACACAGAGTGATGACCGCCCGGTGGCAGTGCAGACCATAACCTGCACAGACAGAGAGAGAGAATCACTCACAAACATGCGCACATTGATTTCACCATGACTGAGCATGAAGGAGTGGACAATATAAACTCTTCTATTATGGTATATGTAAAATTATAATATTCACATATAGTGTAAATATAGTAAATGATCTGGAAATTTTGCATACACAACCAGAGATATTAAAGAAATAGCTGCAGCACAAACTGCACAGCAAAGATGACACGCTTTATTTTATGAGTCTGTGATTTTGGAATAATTTCCAAGAAGTTTCCTGGGAAGAACTGTGTCATTGGATAACAATATGCAGAAAAAAGAGACACCCTTCCAATTAATGAATTCCAATTGCTAGAATAACTATAGATTTTCCTACACCTTCAACATATATTGGTTTCCAATTATAAATGAATAATTGCCGACCAAATTACACATTTCTTTCCAGAAAGCTTCTCAGAATGTATTAGTAAATATTAGTCAGTTAGTAAAAACTGACCTGTGAAAGAAAGCGTTACCTACATTTCTTTCTCATGTATATTGTGAGTAAAACCAGTTTCGATTTTTAACACTAAGCTTAACATTTATCCAACTGACCAAATGCTCAACGAATCGAGACGTACCTTCGTTTTGTTTCTTCATGCGGAGCGTTGTCCTCTTGAACTTGGAATCAATGTCGTGATAAACTGTTGGAGAGAAAAGCAACAACTGAATTACACTCGCTGGATGTAGATCAAGGGGAAGAGAGCGAGAGATCAAACAGCCAAACTGACACATAACAGACAAACAAGAAGGCTAATTATTGTCACGTGTTCTGATCCAGTTCCAAGTGAAGGCACTTGTGCTTTGTTGTGCATCTTTTCTCCTGTTCTCCCTCAGGTCTTGAGTTTCTCTACCTGCCCACCAGATGTCCTTCCACATGCCAGCGTCTCCTGCTCGCTGCAGCAGCTGTGGCTGATCAGTTATTCAGACACACAGCCCCTGAGCGGGAGCTGTGTGCTGCCGAATGAAGCCGGAGAAACCTCCATAGCTGGAGGTTAAAATCTTGTTCTTGCGTCACATCACTCTTGAAACACCTCACGGTCCCTGCTTTCTCTAGACATCCAGTCAGAATTTAATATACTTAATAAATTAGTTTTTGTACTTGGATGCTGCGACAACAACAGCAGAGGAGGAAGTTACGGAGGGAAGGAACAAAAGGAGAGGACGGATGAGAAGCAGTAAAAGATGCAGAACATTTGGTGCTCGGAGGACACACCCTGCTGGGTGAAGAAATCAAAAATTCAAAACTAAATGTCAAATACACACACATTCACACACACCACAGGGGGAGCTGAACATTTGCTGCAGCTGCAGGAGGTCCAGGTTCATTTGGAAGAGTGTGTGTGACTCACAGATCCTAACAGCGACAAAGTCAAAGCAGACAGGAAAAAACATGCACTCTTTTATATTCCAGTAACTGTGATTGTTTTCAATCTCCAACACTCAACTAAAAGTCGACCCTGACTTTAAAGCTGAACCAAAAGGACCAACAAATGTTTGTTAAGGTCTCGTTTTCTTCCAACAAAAGGTGGAAAAAGCCCAAAACAGAAACAACCACATTCATATGTATTCAAATTCACTTTGGCTTTGTATTGTTCATTTATTTCTACTGAACACCACTGAAGCCAGATGAATATTCACCTGCTCCTGGGAGAGGGAATACTGGTGCCAACAACAACAACTGGAGGGTCAGGGGAGCTCAAACATCTGCCAGATCTGAACAATTCTCCGACTTACAAACCTGCAGCCTCCCTCGTGTTTTATGCTTTTTATCAGATTTGTTTTTCCATCAAAACGACGTGTTTAGTGTCCAAGTCGGGGGCGTCCAGATGTTGGACTTCCCGACCAACGCATTTATGCAGCAGAACAATTACAAAAACTGTTAATCACCTGGTGGAAAAAAACCCAGGTCTGGACTGCCACCAAAAACCTGAGAGATTACTGGCCTGCAGGAAATCTGGATTTCAAATCTCAAATCTTACCGACTGTCAAACAAACAGATGCAACTTTTTCGGCTTCAGTGAGTGAGCAACAAAGGTGACCGAAGAATGATGACATAAATGATCTCGAAGCCATCCCATCTGACAATGTAATGTTACGTTCAGGACGAAGAAGTAAACAAACAACCAATCACATGACTCTCCAGACAGGTGGCAGGCGGTCGCACAGTGAGAGCTGGCATGTGGATTTGACAGTGTTTTTTTGCTACGAACTTGCAAAAATTAAATATACCATAGTATTGAGCTCAAACTGGGTGGAAATACAGGGTCACACACACACACACACACACACACAGAGACACTTCTTGTCTGGTCTCGGGCCAAAGCAGGAAGCTAACTTTCTCCTCCGGTGGGCGCGGTGGAGGCTGATGACTCACACACATTAATCTTTCTGGCTTCGCTCTCCTGCAGCAGCAGAAGCAGCCAAATGGCATTTTACAATAAGAACGTACAAGCAGTGCATTTTAACTCACATACCTTTCTTCACAAAATCCATTTTAATGATTCGAGTAATGTTTCGTTGTTTGTTTGAGTACAAACAGGTGATGGACAGGAGGGGAGAGGAAAGAGGGATGGGGGAGGAAAAGCTCGAGTAGAGGGCGTGATGGAGGAGGAAGAGGAGGAGGACAAAATAAGAAAAGTGTAGGAGGAGAAAGAGCTGGAGGTAGAGGTAGAAGGGGGAAACCAGAGGAGTGGAAGTAATAGAGGTGTGAAGCGGGAGAAGTTATTTTGGGGAGCATTTTCCTAACGGACGATGTTACGTGACTCACAGTTGGAGCACCTCTACAGTTTGGATGAGCAGGAAACTCTCACGGTTGAATCATCAGAGCAAACGGTCATCAACTGTGTGAGAAAATATCTGGTTCTTTGATAAAAAAAAAGTCGAACGTGCACATAAAAATAAAACATGAGACGTTAACTATGACTCCTCATGGTGCATTTTGTTAAGAAACAACCAATCACTGAGCTTAAAATTGTACTACTTAAGCCTTAATGCCGACATAAATTAATTCACTTCACTGGGATTCTGGGTTAATTTTGGAAGAGCAAAAATTCAAAGAGTTTTGAATTTGCTTGCGCTCCGAATCACCACTCTAACTGGCTTCTTCTCCAGCCAAGGCTCATGGGTACTGTAGTATTTAGAGCCACGAAATGCCAAACTGACGGAGAAAACATGACAGCAACAACTGGCAGCCGTGACAATAACTTAAAGGATTGTTTCGCAAGAGTTCCATGTTTCTATGTGACGTAATGTTGAGGATGTTCCCACTTTGCAACTCTACGAAGGAGAGAGCAAGAAAAGGAAGGATGTGAATGAACAGTCGAAGGAGGAGGGGAAGGTCTAAGAGAAAAAGTAAATGAAGGACACACATGCACACAATCACTTACTGGTGTGGTTGTTGTATCGTTCTATATAATACAAGTAGTGGATGGCTCTGTTCTTGGCCTGCAGGTCACAGTTACATGACACAAACACACACACAGAGTCATTTGTAGAATCAATAAGTACAATATCATTTTTAGCAGAACGCAAGGGACTCTCCATTTGCTTTGTGGGACTGCTCCGTGATAAAAATATTATTAACCAATCTACATAGTAATTCAATTGTTTTTGTGTTGGTCTTTGGATTGCATGCATAACACGGTAAATGTGGACTGGGTTTCAGTGGAGCTTAAGAGTCCTCTTATAGTCGAAATTTAGTTCATTGTTTTTAAATCTTAGAATTAAAAAATGCAACTAGAAAGTCCACAAATTGGGGATATGAACACAAAAAAATGACTTGATGATTATTTTACGTGGAATAAAAAGTCTTACCTTCCTCAGAGCTGTGTTTCTGTCAGCTGCTTTACCCAAAGCAAAGCCTGGTGGAGGAGAGACAGTCAGTTTAAAACGTCTGAGAGGAGAGTGACGGGCAGCTCAGTGAGTCAGAGAAAAGGTTAAGTTCAAGAAAAGTTCATGGCATTATTTGTTGCTGCCAATTAAACTGTTAATGATTATGAGCCGTCCATGAACGCTGTGACATGATGACATGTTAAATAAAGCAGCCCTAACAGACTCTGTAATGAGGAGCTGAAGCAGGAGAATCTCAGGAGTCTGTTAAGAGTTTCGCTCGCTTCTGAAGAGCTTTGAAAACTGTCAAAAAACATTTCCTGCACTTCTCCATATCTACAGAGGCTGGAAGGTTCCCAAATGATTTTTCAACGTTTGCAAAAATCCCGAAACTGTCAACATCAGTTTTGGTTCTGTTTTAAGAACTCAAGAAGTTTTTGTCATGCTTAATTTTCGGAGAGTGTCGAACCTGCAGCTCCGTTGCCGTTTCCCACGGCGACCAGGCAGCTGATGGACCTCTTCCTGCCCTCCTTGGCTGTCATGTTGAACACACTCTTCACCTGCAAAACAACCATAAACAACACCTAACAAGAGCGCTTTCACCGCCTGACATCTATCAGGTTCTGCTTGGACATCACGTTAAACACACTCATGGTATAAACATGAATACAATGCTCTGTGTGTGTGTGTGTGTGTGTGTGTCAGTTGTTGTCAATTCAGACCAGATTGCCTGTCCAGATTTAAACAGAGCTCACAGTCATCTACTCAGCTCAGTGGTCAGTCAACCACTCAGCCTGATCAGCTACCTGCAACATGACTTTGAGAACACCAGGGGGCAGCATTGAAACACCACAGAGAGGAGGAAGGAGCGGAGGGCGAGAGTGGAGGGAAGGTAAGAGATTACAAAAAGGAGGAAAGAGGAGGTGGGCAAAGGAGCAGATGCAAAGGTCGGAAAGAGGAAAAGGGCAGGTCAGAGCAGAGAGGAGAAAAATAAATAACATGGGAGGGAGAGAGAGAAGGGAGGATATGAGAGAGAAGAGAGGGAGGAAGAGGACAAGAGGAGGGGGAGAAGAAAGGTGGAGAACTGGAGGGGGGGGTTGAAGAGAGATAAGAGGAAAGCAAAAGAGAAGAAGGGCAGAGGGAAAGGGAGACAGGAGGAAAGGCAAAGAGGATTTTTTGCCTCTTTAGACTTTAAAATGATTCAGATGAGAAAACGATTAAGTGGATGATGAAGGTGTGGAGGGAGGACAGGAGAAGAAACTAAAAGAGGAGAGGAAATACAAAAAGGAGAGAAAGCCAAAGAGGAAAAGCTGAGAAGAAAAGAAACAATAGGGAAAGAAAAAGGAGAGGAAGAGGCAGAGTGACGCAGCAGAACAGCAGTGGAGGGTCTCTGTTGTGAATGTTTGTGTCTGAGAGACAATAACAGTAAACTTCAGAAGAATCACAAACAGTGTGTGTGTGTTTGATTATGATCATGTGTGTGTGTGTGTGACAGAGAAAGTAAATGTAAATATATGATGAAGAAGAGACAGTGTGTTGTACTGTGGAGTGTGAACGTATGAGTGTGTATGGGGTCTTGATTACAGATAAACAAACTGCTGACTCCCAAAATAACTTTACGAAACACTGTACAACACACACACACACACACACACACACACACACACACACACACACACACACACACACACACACACACACACACACACACACACACACACACACACACACACACACACACACACACACAGTAAGAAGGGTAGGACGTTTCTGTTGCTGAGATATAAATTCACCACAAATCCAACACTGAGCTGCTGAACGTCACTATGATAAATAAAACTAGCCAGTTATATTTATGAGCTAATTAAGCCGAGTTAATTAAGATAATTAGAGCGCTGATTAGAAGATATTTTTATGCCATACTTTTCTTCACATAATGCGTTGTGAATAAAAACTCAAATTTTGTAGTAGTTTTAAGCATTTAACGCTATTTTAACGACTTAATCATATCATATTTAAAGCGGCAGTAATCAGAACTCCACAACACGAGACAAATGATTGCCTTATAAAAGTTGTTACGGCTAACGTGACAGCAAACTGTTTACACATCCAGCATATAAAGCAATGTTAGCATCTACTTCATTTTTCTTGGCCAATTTAAGTCCAACATTCACTCTCTGTTTAGCTCCAACGACACCTGAGGGAAATATCTGGATCTTTAGCTTCCCACTACACAGTCATTTGATCCATTGTTCATATATAAAATATTGATTGGTGCAGCTTTAAGTATAAAATAGCTGAATTATCTGCAACTTACAGTGACAGGTATTGAACACAGACTTGTATAATCTTATGTGATTCCATAAAGAAGCTCTGCAAGAAACTTGTGGTTTAAATCTTTGTTGTGCCTTTCGGAGCTGTGTTGGTATTACTTCGCTGCGGCGGTGTGTTAGTGGGTGGGTTTTGTTTTTGTGCTGGTGTCTGTTTTGTTGATGTGGGGAGAAAAAAAAAAAAACACCTCAAAATACTGTGGTTTTTCTGAGGCGGCAGTTTGTGGTGGTGGTGTACTGAGTTCAGCTGCATTTTAAGATGTTAACAATATGCATCTACAATTCTATACAAATACAAGAGTATCTAGTGTATATTCATGGGCAACAGTAAGGTGGGAAGACAAGTGCCAAATAATATCCATTATCCAATAGAAATGGGAAAAACTAAGGAAGACAGACGGAGAATACCGAAGAGAAAGTGTGAGAGAGAAACAAACAAGTGAGTTAAAAAAGTGAGTGAATGAGGGAAGAATGAATGTGTGAGAAACTCGATGTGCAATAAGAGAGAAAAATATACCTTTATACAAATACTCAAAGGTTTAACAATGAAGCGCAGACATCCATTTTACACGCCAGCGATAAAACCAACAAGAAAAAACAAAAGTAAAAGAATCAGAAACGCAGAACTAAACCTCCATCATCCCCCAACTGTCCACTGAAACCTAAAGTGACCTAAAACACCACAGATATAAAAGTGCTATGTGTCCCTTTCTATCTATTGCCCCGTGTTTTTCTATGGTCAGCTTGTTCAGGGACCACCAGCAGCCTTTCGGAGACTCATCTGGGCCAAAAAACCCCAAAACAAAACAAAAAGAAACTCAGTTCACCTCGACGCTTTCATCACCGTGAGAGAGCGCAAGTGACAGAACAGTGTTGAATTTCAGCTGAGGGAACTTCAAAGTCAAGATCTGCCTTCAGCTTCACTCGTTATGTAACACACATTTCAGTAAAGGATTTATAATTTGACTGCAGGGCCATGGCAGAAGGATTGGGGTCAGGGTAGCAGCAGATACCAAAAAACACTGAAAACACACCCCTGCAGGACACACACACACACACACACACACACACACACACACACACACACACACACACACACACACACACACACACACACACACACACACACACACACACACACACACACACACACACACACACACACGTGGTGATGTGCCTCTGCTAGGTCCTAATACTTCCACACAACTCCACACACTTGATATTTTCTTATCGTTCTCCACCTTAAACAAACATGCATTGATGAAGCATATACAGTAATTACTAGTTGTTTTCAAAGCTTAAATGCAAAACCTATATACACACACAACATTGTGCGTGCATACTCTGGCTGCAGGCCTGTAAAGGAGGGCAGCAACATATCCTTTCTTGCTGTGAAGTGTGAGCGTTCACTGACATTGGTGTGTAGTTGAGGAGACTCTGCAAAGATCCCGATCAGATGGGATCTCAAACGCTGTTTTTGTAAATTCAACAAGTTATTAATTCTCATGTTTCAATGCAACTTGTAGCTACTTACAGCCAGTTTCTATTGCAAGTGTGTGTGAACGTCTACCAGTGTGATGTTGGGCTTTTGGGCCTTGCATTCGTCATTTTAGGTGAAAATGCAGCAGTTTTGGCGGCGCATTAGCAGCAGAGCAGATGGGCTGAGTTTCTCTCCACCGGATGAGCGACAGCATGGCGGTGGGAGGATGCTTCGAGCTCGCTCTCACTTCTGTTTCATCTCCTATTTTCTCAATCTGTTGCTGCATGTCTCCCTATCTGTATCTGTCTATAACGCTGCAGTGCAGGGGAGGAGTCTTTGCCGCATGGAACCAGAAGGCGCTGCGAGAGCACAGACCTCCGACAACACTCAACACTCCTCTGAAGTGCAGTTGATATCGGGACTCTGCCAACACACTGAATCGTGTAAAGAGTGTATTTACTCCTGCACAACTGAAGAGGCTTCTTCCATACGGTGCTGTCGAGGACAAATCCTTGTTGTACAATTACTACATATTAATACTGTATCTGACTTCATACATCAATTGTATCTGTACTTCTACTTACTACTAGTTCTACTTTGTGTTTATGTCTATATGGTAACTGTATATAATGTTTTAGTGGATCTGATTTCTGTGTTCTGTGTTTGCTTGTGTAGTAAGATTCATACAGACTGTATTCTGGCCGTGTGAACTAACTTCATCTCAAAGCAGACTCCATTGAGTAAATCATCAAACTTCATCCTGGTATTTGACTTTCGCCCTTCTTCTTGTGCAACAGTTTTTTCTGGTACATCCTGACTTAAATGAGCCGTTTGCCTCTCGACTTATTAAAAATTCTGTTTTTCGATGGGCTGCTGTGAAGCGAACACACAATGTGGTGAAATGACCATTATCTGAGTCAAATCGGCAGATCCAATGACGGATAAACTTCAATGAAAGCAAAATAGTTAAATGAATAATCAGTTTGATTCCACTGTAAAAATAGTCACAGTGTGGTTTTTGAACACTCTGAATTGTTTTAAAATGACCTTCCAGAGATCTCCGACCACCTGTCATCAAGTATGATTCAGAGGAAGAACTACAAGAGTGAAAATACATTTCTGTGCCAATGTGCGTTGGTTCAAATCGAACTGCTGTTTCATTATGACCACTGAACAGACTAACAACTGTCATGTTGGCTCAGGAGGCCACGTATCAATCATGCAAGTGTGTGTGTGTGTGTGTGTGTGTGTGAGCGTGAGAGAGATAGTGAACAAGAGAAAATAAAATAAAAATTAAATGAAGTGACGTGAATTTGTCTTAACTTTTTCCTCACAGTGTATGAACTATGTGGGAAAAGTTAAACGAGTTAAAAGTGGAACTAAGTCTCCTACAACAGAACTCGCTCACAAAATCACATTAGATTCCTCACATTCAACTGAATCTGTTTTTTTAAATAGTTTTTTTAAAGTCAATTAAAGCTAACATACAGGTTTTGTGATTAATTGGCTCTTCTAGTAATCTCAACAACTCAACATTGCTTTCATTAAAACATCTTTGTAAACTAAAGTGTGTTTTATTTGTGTACAATTTAGTATCACGGTCATCTAAAACCTATAATAAGCTAAAAAAAATGAAATGCAATTAATTTCTGTTCATCTTCAATGGGCCTACATGTGACTTAACATCATTTCAAGTGGTGGCTAAAATTAACTTATATGGACATTGTGTTCCTCAATTAAATATTTTATGTGTGCTACAAAACAAACTATTATGTACTTTGATGTATGTAGTTAAATGAACAGCATGCTGAAAAGTATATCTCTCCTTTATGATGAAAGTCTTTTATCTTCAAATTTATGAATTGAAGACGTGAAATTCTCTTATCTTAACTCCTATAATTAAAGTGGCAACCTTTAATGTTGTTTAGATAATCACAATATCAAACATAGTTAGAAAAGCACCATTAACTTAAAAATGATCCAAATGGGATTCCTGGTACAAAAGTTTCTTGTAATTTTCTTGAATTACAAAACGTCCTCATGAGTTGCAACAGAATTATGTATTCAAATTAAACATATAGATGAGAGAGGATATGAACTTTTAACAGCCTGTATAACATATATAAGTAATGCTTTTAACAAATTAATAATCAGCCTGTATTAATGCCTTTTATGTTTATTATTTCACTTTGGATATTACGTTTTGTAGGTGCCTCTGTGAGCTCCACTTGGCTGTTAAAACACAACATTTAATCCAATTGAAAGCTCTTGCAAAAGTTGCTCTCATCCAGCCGGCTGTCCTGTTTACTTTCAGCAAAACTTTCAAGGTTGTTGACTTTGGGGAGAGAGAGAGAGAGAGGGAGAGAAAAAAAGACAAAAACCCCTGTCCTGACAGTGACAACGCTCCATCTCTGTTAATGAAATCACTGAGTCCCGTCCAAGTGGCTGCTGTACCTGGAGAGAGGCCACGAACATCACTCCTCTCTCTGTCTGCTCCGACTCTCCCCCCATTCTTTTCTTTACTGTTACCTCGGCTCTCTGTCATCCCTCCCTCTCTTCTTCATCTCTCTGAGGTCCAGCTGTCTGCACTTCTTACTGAGACTGTGCCAGAGACGTGCACATTCGACTAGATTAGACATTATGGTGCATGTTTTTTTAAGACAAGATAATGCTTTATTAATCCCTCAGCGGGAAAATGCTGCATTGTTATAGCAGCATATGGGATAGTGCACTAGAAAGAGGCATGAGTACAATAAAGATAGTTAAAGTATAAGAACAATTATTTACAAACTTACAATTTCACAGACATGGATAAAGGAATTTTACTGTATTGCACATAGAGAGATATAGATATTGCATCATTCGTTATACATTCAAAATATTGCATTTTCATTCTACTCTATATGTTTGAATATGTATTTAGAGGATTTAATCTTTCTCCTCTCTCTTTACTTTGTTTTCACTTTCCTCCGTCTCTCTCTCATGTCTCGACTTCCTAACTCACTAACTTTTCCTCTCACTTTAACTTCCACTCTTCCTCCCTCCCTCTTCCTCCTCTCCTCACGTTGGATGTGTTCACTAATGGCATGCCGGCGTCATCGTCCTTGGGAGACAAGGCTTTTATTCCAGTAAGCCTTTTTCATTTCATTAGGCCTGAATTTATAGTGGCGCGCGCACACACACACAGGATATATTTATAGAGCGAGATGGTACCATAAAGCGTTTCCAGGGGGAAGCCTAATGTCTGTGACACCACTTTCATTTATGTAGGGAGGAGGGCTGGGGAAGACTATCAATGTGACACACACACACACACACACACACACACACACACACACACACACACACACACACACACACACACACACACACACACATCTGATATTGTGTGCGTATGGAGTCTATGTACATAATATGTATTTGACCTAATTTGTGCCTGTGTATCCCTGTGCAAGTTAATGTGTGTGTGTGTGTGTGTGTGTGTGTGTGTGTGGCAGATACACACTTGGGTCATCCTGTACAGAACTACTGTGTGTGTGTGTGTGTGTGTGTGACCTTGTGGCATTATCCCCATTAGTTCAGTAGGGTCCATTAGTGCTAATTGAATTAAGGTAAAATACAGTACGACGGCGAGAATCTAAATGAACTGGGTCTGTCCATACAGCTGATCTTATCTCACACACACACACAAGCTTTGTATTTAATTTATTAGCATGTGGTGTTAAGTGTGTGAGGGACGTGGGCTCAAGACTGGACGGTTGCTGGTTCAACTGCCAATAATACTTCAGTTTGTACATTTAGTCTTTACATTATAACATAACATTATAACACTTTCTTCAGCACAGCTCTTCATATTTTTAGTAAAATCTAATGAGTTGAGTCATCTACTTTCAAAACAAGACTATTACCTAGTAGTTTCATAATAATAAACTACCAAATGTCCAACTTATTATTATTAAACATACTGATTTCTCTTCAGGTCTAAAAAGGTCTATGAGCTGTAGAAATGTTTTTTTCTTTGTTAGAGTAAATAGTTAAGTGTGTGAGTGAACAGCACTACTCTAGGGTTGATGAAATTATTTATTTATATATATTTGCTTTGTATCAAACACGGCCACAAATGTGACTTTTTAGAAATTTCACCATTTGGTCCGAAGTGAACAGTTTAATAACCGTCTTATCTCCCCACACAGCAGCCGCAAGATGACACAAAATGTAAAGCTCGACTGCAGCTATCCTTGCTCAGCAAATTTGCCTCCAACACCGTCCATGTGTACACGCCACACTGGATTTTCCACCATTTTGAGTTTCCTGAAAACAGCCTCCTCCTCTGAGGCTTTCTGAATCATTATTCTGTACAGTCTGATTAAGTTAGAGCAGCGATTTCTCAATGACCGGGCCGCAACCCTGTGAGGTCCGCACAGCGTCAACAAGAACTGATCATCCATCTACATCATCTCCTGAGTTTCAGCTCACCGTTTAGCTGCTGGTGATGACGATGTGCTCACCACTTGTTTCTGCTGCCTCCAAGTGGCAGTTAATGCAGGTTTAAAAATAATATGTTTTCTGTCCAAATTAAGTGAAAGAAGCTATAAACCTTCGTAAAAATTAGCTCCCTCAAGTGAAAGTGAACTAATGTGGCAATTTTATGATAGTTTAATATGTTTGTGTGCAGCTAGATACAGTTTTTATTAATTTCATTGTTAGGAACAACATGCACTGCTACGTTTTTTTCAAGGCTATTTGAAAAAGGAAAGAAATAACAGAATGAATAAATATAATAATAAGTAGTACAACCAGAACGATGTTGCTGACAATTCAAGCCTTTATGTTTGTGTGTGTCAGTTTGCGGTTTGTTTGGTCAGCGGAAAGAGAGACGCTCACCTCGATGACACGTGAATCGAAGTCCTCGTAGGTTTCTGTGGAAAGAGACGGGAAAGAAAAAAAGACGTTTAGATAAAAAAGTTTGGACACACAAACAGTTTGGGCACAGGCGCACACACGCTCACAGACACTATAAACAGATTCAACCAGGCTCCTGCTAGCGTAACAAATACCCAGAAGCCCTTGCAGCAGTGTAACGAGTTGACACTTTTCATTGTCAGTGACCTCTGAAGGATGTTAGTCTCACAACAGCAGCCTGTTCACTTCTAACCAATTAACAACAAACAAAGGAGAGCTGACTCAAAGGCTCCAAGGAGAAAACTCTCTCTCACACACACACACACACACACACACACACACACACACACACACACACACACACACACACACACACACACACACACACACACACACACACACACACACACACACACACACACACACACCTACACAACTCAGCTGGGACATTAGCTCACCATCTGTAAGAAACTAAACCTGATCAGAGACAAGCAACCTAGTTACAGCTCTCTGCACATCACATTTACCAGGCCCAGTGTGTGTGTGTGTGTGTGTGTGTAAAAGAAAGGATTTGTACATGTAGGAGAGAGAGTGTATTTCACGGTGTTAGCGCTTGTTGGCACGGTGACGAGAGAGAGGAAATAACAGGGAAAAAATGAAGCAGGGGAGGATGTGAAAGGAACAGCAAGCAAGTGAGAGACTGAATACAAGAAGAGGCAGCAAGAAGCAAGAAAATGTGCTTTACGACTACGGAGCCTCGCCTCTCATCTGTCAGCAGTTTGAGGTAAATGAGCTAAACTCGAGGGGAAACGGCAAAGAACAAAGTTTAAACAGTGTAATAAGGCTGGGAATAAGAGGCTGGCAGCTCCATCAGTGAATCAGGTGGATTTTAACCAGCGGCGTTCCTCAGGGTTTGCAATAAAGAGTTGATCAGGCTGGAGACGCTCCTTTATGGGCTTCAGAGACTGTTTACAATAATATTACATTCAACCTTCGACCCAAAGTCCTGATATAAACCCTCCTGGTACAGCAGGCAGGGCTGAGAGGACGGTGAGGGAAACTTTTTTTGTCTCTGCCTGCAGTTTGAAGATAATCTGAAGGGTGACATTAGCCTACTTGAACTCAGTTACTGGGCAATACATATAATATAATAACAGAAACTTGTACTGAATGTCACTGGGGCTAGCTCCTGATAATGCACACCATCTATGTACATGGTCTTTTGTATCTGCAAACTCTCTTGACTTGTTGTTCTGCAGTGAAGTGAAAAAAACAATAACAAGACTAAGAGTCTACAGGCATGCTAGCAGCTCTGTGAGGCTGTATGCTCACAATGATGATGCCAGCTGTCACTTAGCAGGTACAATGTTTACCATGTTCTTTTTACACCACGTTAGCATGCTAACATTTGCTAATCAGCACTAAACACAAAGTACAGATCAGGCTGACGAGAATGTCTGTTTGGTATTTGGTCAAAAACCAAAGTACTGAACAAACTGAAACTTTACTTGATGATGGCCTTAGATAAAATGTCAGGTGTCCTAGCACTCATTTCATAGCATCCCATCTGATAGTTGTTGAGATATTTCAGCATGGACTGACGGCTCTCGGGAAAATCTAAAATATGGCAGAAAAACAGTGCGATCATTTAGGTTTAGGAATAAAAAAAGACTAAAGATCGTGGGAGGAAAGAGACAAATAGAGGAGGTGGTGGTGATGGAGAGGGGAATAGAGGAGAAGAAAAATGGGTTGAGAGATGTAAGAAGAGAAATTCTGAGTGTAAAACTGAGAAGAAAAAGGATGACAAAAGAGATAAAAAGAGAGTTCTGGGGAGACAGACAGAAAGCGTGACAGAGAAAAGAGGAAAAAAGACAGAAAGTCAAGCAGCATGAAGAGTGGAGACGCAGGGAAAGAGATGTCTTTCTAAATCAGGAAATTGTCCCACTTGACACTCGTTCTCATCTTCATCAGTCCTAATAGGCCATCATACTGGTCTGTCACTCTCTCTCCCTGTATTATTCCTCTACTGCTTCATCTATCTCCATCCCTACAGCTGGACTGACGGATCATCCTGACCGAGATACAGAAATCCAGCTCAAGTTTACACACAGTTTACGATGTTTACATGTTTCTATGTTGTGTGAGTGTTTGCGTGTAGTTCACCTCCGTTGGGTCCAGGGTCAGGGGGGCCCAGGCTGACGCCCCCCCAGGAGTTTCCGGTCCATCCTCTTTCCCTCTTCACCTTCATCTTCCTCTTCCTGTCCCACTCATCCCTCAGACGCACTGCAGAAAGATACAACCGACAAATTTAGCACCAAAGCCTCGAGAACATACAGAGGCCACAGCTGACTTCAAAGAGCGCAACATGATACACATCACAGGTGCTATTTGTCATTGTCAAATTAACTGCGTAATTATTGTTAACGAATGAGATCACAGCGGAGACAAATTGGCAGCTTCTATCTCACACCAGTGGTGCTGACGGTGCTCCTGTTTCTCAAAATTAAAGGTTCCCTGTGGAGCTTTTGTCCCCTAGTGGCGCTACTTCTACTGTTTTTCCATAAGTGGGTCCCAGTTTTGTTTGTCTCGTGCACACACATGCACACAAGTGACACGGGACACTTTCCTGCCAATTGTTTCACACTACTCCACAGATCAACAGGTGGAGGTAACATCCAAGATATGCAGCAAAGTACCAGGAAAGAAGAAGACTGCAAGCTAGTAAACAGGGATGTAAACACTGCTGGATACTTAAAATATTGGTTTTGCAAATGATTTATGGAGGAAGACACATTTGTTAGACCTCAAGGATACACACAGTGAGTTTTGGTAACAGTGCATGTAAACATAACTTTTGTTTGTTTACAAGAACACCCCACGGGGCCCCTTTAAGACCTCATTCCCCCTGCTGTTGCCTCCTAGTAGCTCTTGAAAAAGACTCTTCTTCAGAAAAATAATTGCTCTTTGGCTTTGCTAAAGGTATTTTATTTTTAAAAACCTCTCAACTCTTGTTGTTTTACACAGCAATTTAATAATCTGATCACAATTTCTTGAGCAAAATCAAATGAGTGAATGTGTTCCTGCATTCAAACATGTTTGTAGTGAAGTGTGCTTGTTTGTATTCAGTGCACTGTCTCTGTACCTAGCTCAGCCTGCACCTCCTGCTGCTCAGTCTCGCCTCTTCGACTCATGCTCTGCAGAGTCCCGTCCTTTACCACCGGACTGTTCAGACCAGGCCACAGAAAACCACCACGACCTGTGGGTTAAAGACAGACAGACAATCAGGGAGAAGGAGAACACAACAGAGGAGGACTCAAAGGGTGCAAGAGAAGAAAATATATAGTACGACTCATTTTCCAAATCTACGTTTCTTATCCTTGTTACAGAGAACAAAAAATGAACTTCTCATTTAAAAAACGATAAGAAATAAACAGAGGTAGCATGTAAATAAATAGGTAGATAATCTACCACAGATGTATTTGAGGTGTCTACAGGTTTCAGAAAATTAATTTTAAGAGTTTAAAACTTCCTATCTGCAAAAGTCTGACAAGATCAAAACCTCGACTGAAAATGGATAGAGCTGAGCTGGAAGCCAACCAAATAAACGTATGTCCTTAAAGTATGAGGAGTGGTTGGCATGACAACATACTGCATCACAGCATTCATATGAACCGAGCTGCATATTTTGTTTGTGCATCTCTATCAATACATCAAAGACATTTTAAAGCCTGATAATTTAACAGACAGATGAGTAGGGATCGTAAAAGAGCAACAAATTAGAGACACTTAGTCAAAGTGAAAGCACAGAAGAGACTGAGTGCAGACTGATAGTTCCTGTGAAAACAGGAAAGAGAGGACAGGCAGAGTGATTGAAGGGTAATTCCTCTCCTAGTAGAGCGGTCTAATAAATGAATCAGCATTAACTAATGAGTATTCTCGTGTGTTGTCCATCAGCACAGCAGCACACAACTTCACAGAAAGCACAGAGAAAATAATCTAAACAATCTGATTTCATATTTAGAAGGTACGAAACAGACCTACAGAAAAAAGAGCTTTCAAGAAACCTGATTTCATTTTTCAATTTGCTTAATTCTTCTTTCATCTGCAGAGACTAAAAGAAAGACAGACAGACAGATGATGTCTCACCTTCTCCGATGATCTGTCCTCGGTTCAGGTCCCTCTTCAGTTTGCGTTTGGTTCTCTTCCCTCGGCCCTTCCTGGCTCCGGCACCCGACTCTGCCAACACACCTCTCCACAACTCCTCAGCCGTCACTGTAAACACACAGACACAGATGAACAAACAGACATGAACATAACAGCTCTAAAGATCTGTCAAATGTCTTTACTCAATTTTATCTGTATCAAAACAGAAAACAGAGAAACTTTGCTGAACACACAATGGCAGTCAAATAAAAGTAAAATACAGAGACTTCATCAGCCAACAGTGCTGGTTCTGAGCTCTCAATTCAATCAAAAGGCATCCAAGTACCCAAAAACTACAAAAAACAATGATTCAAGTGAAAGTGCTGATTTTTTTTATTTCTATCTTAACATCAATAAATCACAGCCACATGATTCTTATTACTGTAGAACTGCAACAATTACTAGATTAGTTGATCAACAACAACAAATTAATCGGCAACTCTTGGTCTAACAAAATTAAAATTAAAGTTAATTTGATATTTTTTTATTGTTTTGGATTGTTAGTCTATGGGAGTCCCTATGTCACCTTGTTCTCTATGATACTCTGATTGGCATTAAAATAATCGTTAGTTGCAGCCCTAAATTACTTCAACTAATCAAATGAGACCAATGCCACAAGCCTGGCAGCTGCCTCTACACTGTAAATTACCATTAAAATTCTTCAAAAATTAGTCTCAAATATTTTTATTAATAGTCTTAATATCCCTTTCTTTCTTCCCTGACCGAAAAGCTAAAATGCTGCCAACAAAACAGATTTAGAACTTGACGGGGTGTCCCCACTTTCACCAGGGTCCATTTTCTCACCTGCTACACCTTCACAGCAGAGAGTTTAGCTCCACTCACAAAGCCAGAACACTCTACTATGCATGAAGACTATGGATGTAATTTCTTAGGCAGCTGAATTTAGGCGTCTCACTAAAGCTAGCTGTTCTGAGGATGTATGGACTCTGTGGGCTGTAAGGGCCAAGGAATAAAGATGTCCAACAGGTGACATATGGGATTGCCTAGGGACTGTAATTGAAATACAATAAACTCTCAGTGTTTGCAAAGACCTGGCACCTAAAGTGGATATACAGTATCACAGGTCCAGTTTAGGGCCTGCAGTGCATCCATAGATTAAGGCCCATCTGAAAATGCTGCACATCAGTAAAATAAAACCATAAAAGTAAATTAACACAACAAAAACTCTCCTGAGAGTAAGTATTTAATATTTCTCTACATGGAGAAATATGAGCCCACTGTTTGACAGTGTGTGTTTGTGTGTGAGCGTATTCCTGTGATCACAATGCAAACTGTGAGCAACACATGTTGACATACACAAAATGTCATCTAACGAACATGTTGTCCAAACAAGCTCTGTTAAAATGCACCCAACAACTTGAAGCAATTGCCATTTGAACAAAACAGGTGCTTACATGTGCTGAAGGATAGCGGGTTACTTTGGGCTGTAACTGACAATTATGATGTTAGTGTTCCAACGTGGGGAGGAGGGATTTTGAAAATAATCTTTTCATATACTTACACTTGTTGAAGAAGCTGCCATGTCTAGTTTGCTGCCATGCCGTTGCAGGGAGCAGTGGAAGTGCAGGGTTTCTTTGGAGAGACGCTGCTGAGGATCGACTCGCCAAGTGGGACACCTGAACTGCTCCACCCATGATACGGAGGGGTGCTGCACCTGGAAGAGCGAGACACCCACCAAAGGAAAGGGAGATGAATCAAAACTGCATTATGTGCATCACGGCAAGCAGGTTTAACATACAAAGACACAGCTACGAGTACACACACAGAAAACCCTGTGCAACAAGACAACAGCAAACATCAGGCTTGGCCAATTTACTGATATTACAACTTGATGAATGAAAGGGTTAGACTGTCACATCAAGTACCATGTTGATATTGATTTTTAATGAACAGAATATAAGCTAAGCAGCATCAGCCACCTCCCAGGTTTCTCTCCTGGTTACCAAAATATTCTACCCATAAACACACTACAGCATAGGGAGACAGTGAGGAAAGTAAAGCCTGATAAAAGATGAGATTTCACTACAACAAAGTACTGTTCCAGTTGTAACTAAGTACGTTGTAAGTATGCCGAATTAAAAGATGGATTCAACCATTGGCCAACTAGTCTGAAGTTCTTTTCTCAAAGGCGTCTACATTTACTCACAAGCAGCTGGACATTAAATTGATACAATTTTGAATTAAGTTTGGTAGGGGAAATACATACACCATTTCAAGGTGACTTGAGAATAATTTCTATTTACCATAAACAAGCCTGAAGTGTTAACACTTGTACTAACATTTTCATGTTTAAGACTATTATGTCCTTAATTACAACAACAGTTAAACGATTTAAATAACGATTAGAGAGCACTAACACACGCGAGGAACACGCAACATGTAAAACAAACGCAATTCCCAGCCAGTTTATTCAATTTTGTTGTACAAGTCTAAAATTTAAGGACCTGTTATTCTTAACCGCAAGAAATAACGTTACATATTTCTGACTGCACTTAAATTACTGCTATTTTTTAGACGTGCCTGATCGTGACAGCCCTGCAGCAACGACAGGCTTGTCCCGGGTCAGTAAACAGAACACACCATAAACAAACAAGTCACACTTCAAAACACAAATACAGTAAACATACTCCGACATACACACTGAACTGTTTTAACGAAGCTGTGGGTGGTAAGAAAGATAAATAATTCACCTCCGACTGTGATGCGGAGGGCACAGCACACCCGTATGGACGCCGCCATGTTGGAATTATGAAGGGTCCTTCAGAGTACAACAAGGCGACTGGACTATGCCTGTTGAAAATAAGGAAACTACCGAGGATCTGGGTTTTGCATTTCATTTTTTAAATATTCACATGTTTATCATATTATTATTAATGTTACTATTATTATTATATTATTATTATTAGTGGTAGTAATATTTTGTGCAGTTTGTCCAGCTTATACTCCTAGTATGGCGTTGTCTCATTACTATCATAGAATGTGATTACTATATACATAATGAATGGCTAAGAGAAATAATGAACTTCAATAATAAATGATAAGAAAACATTAGAGATTATAGAACATGTGTTTAAAAAAGGTAAAAGTGTTACAACATGAAAGCATACAATGGGACAATAGCAACAGTAGTATCAAATAAAGAATAAATATAAGGCTTAACATACCACAAAGAAAATATGAAAAACTTTATTGTGAACTTTTTGGAACTCGTGAATATAATAGAAGAGACTAGAATGGGCAAGAACAGAATAAATTAGTAAAAACACAACAGAGCAAATATCCTTCTTCTTATTCCTGACCTTCCTCTGCGCATTTCTCTTCCTCCTCCATCTTCATTAATTTTCTCCTCCTCAATCTCATTTCCTGTTAAACAACACAGAACATTACCTCCTGTTCCTCTCTAAAACACGGCTGCTGTTACTGCTGTCTCATGGGATAAAGATCACACACACACACACACACACACACACACACACACTGTGGCGTTTACTATTTCAGTTTCTTCACTTTATATTGATTCTATTGGTTAGATTTGATTATGTTATCAAAATTGAGCCTTCTTTGCTGCTTTATAAACTATGTTTGAAAGTATGATGAGTCCCATCAATTTATGAAACACGGTCTGTGAATAATTTCAACATGAATGATATGTTTGTGCCTTTCTGATCTGATGATGATCTTTCAGTTCCGGGAGGAGAAAAATCAGAGGAAAAACAAATTATGGATTTTTTTTTTTTCCAGGAGGCTGTCTGTTGATTGGCTGCATATGTATAAAACCCCACAGAGCCTTGGTTTTCCCTCGTTTCTTCTGATATTAATTATCACATCACGGAGAGAGAAAACAAGATGATTATAATTTGGAGAAGCTGAGGAGAAGATGCAGCAGAAAGGTGAAGTAGGTGAGGGAAGAACTGAAGGAGAGACAGGAGGAAGGTAGGAGAGGGAACAGTGAAGGGAGAGGGTGGGGGAATTAAATCCTGTTTAAAGATGGTAATAAAATCAGGGAAGAAGTGCATGTTAATCATTCACACAGAATGAATTGCATTCGGGATGGGAAGGAATCTGCTGGGATGAATTACAGTTATACAGTCTGATATTGTGGCAGTTAGACTAATTGACTAACAGACTTCCTGTTTCTCTCAGTTTTTGGGTAGTGAATATGTATTATTTTGTGATAGCACACAATATGTATGTTCGTGCATGCATGTGGTGAGTGCCACTGTCTCCGAGCATGTGCAGTAGGCCACCAATCAGCACCTCTAGCCTTTGGACATGATTGCCACGCAGCAGAGTGACTGTTGATTATCCACTGTACGCGTCTCAATTTCACCTTATTCAAGATAATCTCCTCTCTATTACAGCCCATTTTTCCCAATAGAGTGGAGAGCTGCAATCAAAGACCCGCTGCAGAAAGAACAGCCGCCCAGCTGTGTGACAGCAGGAGGTGGGAGCTGCTGTTGAAAGAATCAATGCCTTTCCTACTGTAACTTTTCTCCAGAGTAATTGCCCCATAATGACAGCTTCATCCAGAGCTTTATGCAAAAGAGTGAGTCACTTTCCTTGGCTTTGTACAGTAGCGAGCGGAGGAGTGAGGAGGGGAAAAATATTTTTCTTGAGGTAAACACAGTGCTGCTGGAGTTCAGTGCTACTCAAGTCAAAGTTAGAGAAGTTTGTCTTGGAAATGCAGAAGTGCAGCTCACTTAGAAAATGTTTGTGATGCAGTTTGGTTTCTGCACTCTGTTTCAGCTGTTTGTCTGTTACATGGAATATTAGATTGTATTATATAGGAAAGTTGGAGGAGTTATTTGGACGTCCAGGATCCTGGATGTAAAAGTCAATCAATTTTGTGCATAGACAATGTTGGGAGACTGGCAGTTGGAGCACTGGACCTGAATCACAAGGGAATCACAAGACGAGCAACTACATTAGACAATAACTGACCAAAGTCCTGAGAGGAATAATAAGGCATAAGTTGTCCTGCCCTAACAGGGGAAACAAAACTAACAGGAGAGAGCAGGAGCAATTTATAGATGCCCACACAGTTCTGAGAAGAGACCTAACAAGCCAATCAAGTGAAAACACCTCTGCAAGGGAACCATAGGTGTGCTTCAAAAGTTAATTCAGTTACTGCTCCTAAGACTCTGCACCTCTATAGCGCATGTGTTCATGTTATTTTGTCCCCAAATTAAGGAGGCAAGTTGGTCTTTGAATGCTGTTTTATTGTTACCACAAAAAGTCCAAAATCAGCAAAAAGTTTAAATCCCACTCAGACAAAAATAGAGAAAATCCCTACAGTGGTAAGGTAGTAGACACGCGGATTTAGTAAGGCCCAGAATGACTGATATGACATCTTGCTATACTCACACTCTCATAGTTAGTCATAGTTATTATACTTGAACTTGAACTCCACGTTTTCCATCAAAGACTGAAATCTCCTGGCTTGAAGCAGGACCTCATATCACCTCCTCTACCTGCTGAATCATAATCTCTCCCGTCTATACCCTCCACTGCGCTCTTATCTGGAACTTAAAACATCCCCTCCACCTCTCTGCTCAGCTCTTATTGCTTTTCTCTAGCACACTCTTTTCTCACAAGATCATTCCAGCTTCTCCAGATTAGATGATATGATCTGTTGCCTTTGAACTGCATCTCTGACCCTTCACTGCCTTGATTGTTTGTACTGTTGGTATTTGTACTGTTGTACTCCCTGGAGGCTGCTCTGTAAAACAGCACGTCTCTGTGCTTTTCAGGTAATGCAGAGTATGTCTAACTCATAATAATTACTTCCTCAATTTATGGCAAAGGAAAAGCATTTATATTAAATGTTTATTTTGATTACTTTACTATTGTTTTCTTTCATGTGATATTTATGAGCCTATATATTTTCGGGAGCTAAGTTATTACAATTTATCATCGACATGAATGGGGTAATCCATCCGATTGTTGAGATATTTCACTCAAAACCACAAATGTCAACCTCATGGCGGAGGCAGAGGAAGTCATCCTCCCGAGAACATGAATGTCTGAGCAAAATTTAATGTTAATGTTCCATCCAATAGCTGTTGAGATCTTTCAGCCACGTTGCTTGCCACAAAAAATAAAGATAGTAATGCATGTATGTATGTTATGGTACCATAAACAGTCGCTGGTAGTCTTGTGTCACATCCTGACACACACACCCTTTTTGACTTCACTGTTACAATATGAACAGCTTGATGAAGGAGAGCAAGACAGAAAGAGAAAAGAGAGAGAGAAGGACAGAGACACAGAAAGAGAGACCAAAACCTCCAGTCATCAGTCTTCTCCAGGTGGCTTTAGAGATTAAAGGTACACATCTATCACACCGCCTGCCAAAGACTCTCTCCTCTCTCTCTCTCGGCAGGGAGTCAGGAGTTGGACTGTGTGTGAATAGTGATTTTAGTCTGTTTGTGTTTGCGTGAGAGACAAAGAAAGTGTATTTATAAAAGTAAGTTTTATTTAGAATCCACCGTTAAAGGCACAGCAGGAGGTAAGATGCAGCAAAGCAACAGAACAAATGGGAGTAACATCATCAACACATTATAAATATGACAATCTATTCAAATAGTTTTTAGAAGCTTTTTAAAATGTACCGACTCAGCTGACCTGAGGAGGAGGCTGTGTCGTGATGCTGAAGCTGTAAAAGCACAGCTTTGTTTTGAGCCTTGACCACAGAACATTAAACAGCTGTTGCTCAGCAGATCTGAGAAGTGCTGCCGTTGTATATGGAGTTAAAAGATCAGAAATATATGGCAGTGAGTGGGAGAAAGGTTTTTTAAACTTTTTTGGTTCACTCTCACCACTGTCAAAAACCTTTTTACAGTAGCAGACATCTGTTTTCAGCACAACCCCACTGTACGCTACCTGACCAGCATCAAACTGCAGACAGACAAAGTTAACACCTAGCTGGTGAACACAGTGAAGCATTTAGCAGCTAAAAAGGCGGATACTGTCAGAGACCAAAACAGAGCTAAAAGCAGAGCGAGTATTGGACTTACATTCATCAGGAAGCCAGAAACACAAATCCCAATGAATGCTAGTGTTTCTCCATGTCTGCTGGATCAGCTGATGTTTCAGCAGTTTTTTTTCTTCAAAAGCCCAACACAAGAAACTGCTTTTCTTGTGAGATAGAGCTGTAAAAACAATACAAAAGACAATTGTTTGAATGTCATATTTAAAAATGTCCTCATGATAATGTCCCTTTGTCAATGACTGCTAACAGTGTTCATAGTTGGGAAACATTAAATACTTTTGTAAATTTCAAAGCTTGAATTTGACTGAAATGAAGTAATGACACTCCAACAAAGCAGGAAATAGAAAGAGAGAGGCAGATAGTTGAAGGCTTCTCCCGGCGGACTTGTCTTTAGGGCGTCTTAACCTGACGTGGATCGATACTATAACTCCCTGCTGTCCCCACTCTGACACCTCCTCTTCCTCTTTCTCTTCTCCTCCTCCTCTCCTCTCCTCACACAGACAGGATGGGACAGGAGGCGACGGGGAGGTGACACCACACCTGGCTTTAACTGTACGAACCAATAATTGTCACCAAATCCTTCCCGGCTTTGTTTTAATCTCCTTGTTTCAGCAGATATTTGGGGGCAAATTAGTCCAGCATGGGGGCTGACAGAAGATGTCAAAACCAGCTTAAACTTTTCTCCCATGCTGCTTTTGTTGATTTTAGATTAACATGAAATCATAACATCATAACTAGCTTAAAATGAGGGTATATTTTTACTTTCATTATGAGAATATTGCTACAGTACTACAAAAAGTAGCTAGCTTGCTGTGATAGCCTCCCCCTTATTGCAGCTTTTTCTTAAAGCTGCATTGATTAATATGTTTATTTTAACAATGGATCAAATTACTATATGTAATGAATGAGAATTATCACCTGACTTTGCAGTTTGAGTGTTTCAGTGTCTTTTAGCAAATTGTTTTGGTTTTGCTGTTTGCGTTCACTCTCACTGCTCTAATCAACACAGTTTCCAGTCGGATCAGGCAGCTGTTTTCAGTAAAAACCCACTGCACGCTAAACGTCAAACTGCTGACAAACAAAGTTAGATAGCTGGTGAACATAGTGGATATTTAGCAAAACAGAGCTAAAAGCAGAGTGAATATTGGATTTACATTCATCACATGACACCAAATGTATGCTAACGTTACTCCGTCTACATAAACGTCAGACGATTATATGTTGCCCAAAAAAAATCGAATGCAAGTTTAAGATTGCTGATTTACTAACTGGAATTGCACTCCATTGCATTAACTGAACCAGTGAGGTTTTGTCCATCTGCTGAGCGTCTAAACAATTTGCATTTCAGTTGTGACTCAAGTGGATTAAACACGTGAAATCTAACAGGAACCGCGCTCTCACTGAAAAAGCGGGTGGTCCTGATGCTTTTGTTCACTCAGTGCAGACGAAAGCAGCAGTCCAGCGTTACTTAGTAATTTAGCTTTGGTTGTGAAATGTGCAGTAATTTGGTGACTTCTCGTAGAGGTGATGTTTGTGGGAGTTCAGAAAAGAAAGCCCAATTTTAAAGCTCTGAGGTAGGTGAGGACGATAGATAAGTGGAGTTGTGAGTGGAAAGACTGTGTTTAATTCTTTTTTCCTTTTGTTTGTCGACCATTTCATTTTCCCATGCTTTTGTCATTTCCTTGATAGCCATTTTGGATGTTCTTTTTACAAAGTGCTGATGATACTTGCAATAATTGCTACTGAAATGTTATCCTCTTCTATAACACCTGATTTTTCCTATTTTCTTACCTTTATAGTTTAACAGAAAAAAGGTTCAAAACTTACGTACAAAGATTGTGAATTATGCTGCCACTCCAGTCAGTCAGATAAAAAATGTACCACATGAGACATTATGTAACACTGATTGTTGTAGAAGTCGTAGAACAAAGCAGAAACTGCAGTATTGTCTGTGGAAAGATGATAGAGACAGAGATAGAGACAAAGGGAATATAGTGACGGGCTGAAGAATGATAGAAGAAAAGGGAAAGGAAGAGAGAACATGACCAAGAACAGGAGCAAGTACAAGGAGGATAATACAGGAGAACAGACAGAAACGAGAGGAAAGACAGAGGTGAGTTAACAAAAGAAGAAGGAAAAAGGACTGGAAAGGAAATAGGAGTGGTGAGGTTGAGATGGAAGATGAAAGGGAGAAAGGAGGATAGACAGGCGGAAGAGGTGTTGAATGAATGCATATGTTGACAAAACTACTTCATAAGTGTGAAACATGTACAAACTGTACATGTGAAACTTTTCTCTGAAGACTGCCTGTTCAGACTTTTCCCTCCATTTCTCACCACTGCAACTCGACACTGTAGAGTCTACCGCACCTTTTGAACAGCTAAAGCAAAAACATGAGTAGAGCAAACTGGATTCAGTCCCTGTTTCAATCCAACATACAACCGAGGAGGAACTGAAGGCAGACATCAAAGAAAGACCTTTACAAGCCTCTTTAAACTGAAGGCAAATTCAAAATCAGCAGGGTTAAGGAGACAAAGCTCAAGTATACTGCACAATCTTTCTTCAGTCTTGCGATGAATTACCATTATTTGAAAAAAAATCAACATTTTAAGTCTCATTCTACTCAAAATGTGTTGAATGTTTACATTTGTATTGCTTTTTAAAAGGCTCATACAAAAAGTCAGCTAAATAGTCGTCAGTGAGGTAAAATTGTAACTGATGCAAGTTACTGGTTAATGGGTTGGGTTGCAATGGGTTTTCTAACCAGTTCATGTTTCAGTCAGTCTGCTGAATTCATGTGTCAGCCATCACAAATCTCCTCAATGAAGTCCAGCCACTAGTTTGGTCCCTGATGTTTTGCTTGAGTGACAAAAAGACATCACATGCAGGTATTTCCAGCAGCTACAATGATGTTTCATAAATCCATAACACTATCAGTTCTGAGAATAGAATAAAAAAAGGCTTCTTTTTGCGACATCATTCAGCAATCACATGGGAGAAATCACAATCACGCAAAACCGCTGTGATATCTATCAGTGTCAGACGACTGAAGGGAGGATTTCCCCTTCTAGGAAACGGTGTGAATATTGTAACGTGGTGACAACGGGCCTGACAGGCTATCCGATAAAGTTGTTATTTAGGATTGGTACAGAGGCGGTGGGTGGAAAAAACATTACTTTTGCCAGGAGGAGTAGTAGGAGAAAGGAATTAGAAAAAGAGAGGCAGAGGAGGAGACTCTGATGAAATTCAATTGTACTTAGACATTTGGCTTGAGCGAGGGAGCGGAGGGGGGATATGGAGAAAGAAAAAAGTGTAGGAGAGTAAGGGAGAGTTGGAGAAAGACAGAGACACAAAGGAGAAGACTGAAGGAGCGGAAATGAAAAAATAGTTTGTGGAAAGCCAGAAAGAGATGTGTGTATATGTATGTGTGTATATGTGTGTGTGTGTGTGTGTGTGTGTGAGAGGGAGAGAAGAGAGAGTGCACACTGGCCTGCATGTGTCTTTATTTGACATGAAGGAGATGGGAAGAAAGAAGAGAATGAAATGAGTTTTAAATGGAAATGTGTTAGGTGAGGTGAGCAAAGTAAGGTGGGAGGCAGGAGACGGGGGGGGGATAGAAGCAAAAGAGGGAAGGAAGGATTGAGGGGTCGTAAGGTAGAAGAGATACAAGAGGGAGTAGACAAGAAATGAATAAGGATAGAGGAGGAGATTGTGGCATAAATGAAGAATTAAAGAGCAAAATGATGAGGAAAGTATAGAGGAGAGGAAGCATTAAGGATAAATAAAGGGACAGTAATTTAAGGATGAAAAGGGAGAAAGGGCACGAGGGAAACAAGGGAATTGTAAGTACATAAGTATATTATTGAGGCAGAGCTAGAGCCAGCAGTATCATCAGGCGGGGGTGACCCGACCACCTACTGAAAAACAAAGAGAGATTAAATGGATCTTTAAAAAAATGAAAGGGACAGAAGAGAGGGATAAATGACAGGATGATGAAAAGAAACGCAGAGAAGCAGAAAACCAAAAAGAGGAAGTGTGTGTGTGTGTGTGTGTGTGTGTGAGTAGGTGCCAGGCGGCAGAAACAAGAGCTAATGAGACGTAAAGAAATAAAGAAAGAGAGAGTGAAAACATAAGGAGAAAAACGTATGGACACCCGCAGAGAACAAAACAACAGATGAGAGAAACAAATGATGTTACCAAGATAAAAGCATGAAACAAAAAGGGCAGATAGGGGAGGGATAGAAAGTATAGGAAGATGTTATTTCATGGTAGCTCATACTGTGTCCTACAGAAACCACAATATAGAGTTATTTTTGAATTAAGGTTTTGGTTTCTGAACAAATGAGCAATAACTGCCTGTGAGATGTGACTTGTTACTTATACCGGCGTGTTAGAAAGAGAGGAAGAGAGGTCTGGAAGCAGAAGAGAGTGAGACCTAAAGAAGATGTTAACAGAGGGAGAATGAAAGGGGGACATATAAACCTCTTTGGTGGTGAGTTGCCTTCATTTCCTTTTGAGGGGGATCATCTTTTTTCATTTGGATCCCTTCAGGCTCTGATGATTTTAGTCCAACTCACCTTCATCACAGCGATGGAGTTTAACTCTACAATAAAGCTTGACATTCAACATTTAACCTCACCCCGTTGCCTTCCCTCCGGACATCTGCTCATTATCTACTATTTGTCTTTTTCTGCCAACTTCTCTTAATGTCAGCCGGCCTCCACTGTGTCATCTCTCACAGCGGTAAAGAGAAACTGAACATTTTCACCTGCAGTGATGATGAGCCGGCCATGACTGGGATTATTCACTCTGTCTGACACTGCGACGACACAGTGAGTCACTGTTTGGACTCATATTAAAGGTCTTACTTATAATAGCTACATCACGGTCTGGACAACTTCAGTTTACTGAACAACATGATGAAGACCATTCATTTTGCTAATTCCTGTTCACGGTCTGAAACATATCCCATTTTGAACCAATATTACCAACCTCTGGGTCTGAAAAATGAAGCCAATGCAGAAGTGTCATAAACCTGCATTCTTTCCAATGGCCAACAGGGGGGCGACTCCACTGGTTGCAAAAAGAAGTCCGATTGAATAGAAGTCTATGAGAAAATGACCCCACTTCTCACACGATTTATTACCTCAGTAAACATTTTCCTAATGATTTTATGGTCTCTATCACTAGCTTCAAGTCTTCTTCAATATAACATGGTGGTCATTTTGTAAATTATGGTCCCATTTAGAGTAAAATAAAGCAGGGTATGCTTTAGGGCGTGGCTACCTTGTGATTGACAAGTCGCTACCAAAGTGACCTGTGGAAATCCTCTGGATAAGCAAATTTCACGCCCCCCTGCTTTGGCGTCAAAAACACAAGAATTTAGCAGGTAAGCTGTCATGAAACCAAAACATATATAAAATATAAATTTCTACCTTTTGGTTTCTGATTGTACTTCTCAAAGGAGAACATATATGCACAAGCATGCACAATGTATGCTGCAGCAGACCGAACAAATTAGCCAGTTAGCTTCAATCCAAAAATGATATCAGTCAGTCCTTATTCACCAGAAAAAAACCTATATCACTCAAACTTCAGTTGTTAGCATCCACACCAAATGTTATAGTATGTGACGGGCATCTGTGCATCATCACGTTAAGTTAGAACATAAGCTAACACAGCACGGCTCAGCACGGCACGGCTCTGGAAGGCAGCCTGAATACCCTGCAGTCATGCGAAAGCTGTTGCCAGTTAGACCGAGTGAGAAATGTGTTTTTTAAATGATTTCCATTTCATAATTCATTTAACCAGCATTCTGCACTTATTACACTTGTTGAATAATGTAAGATGATAAATAATTTATAACGAGATAAAAATGGCTCCAGTTTTAACTGTGGGCTAACAATTAGCTGGGAGTAAAAGTGGATAACAGACAAGAGACGAGAGCAAAAGAGAGAGAGACCTTTGTTTGAAAATGAGCAAGTAAAATAAGGATTTAACTGGGCAAAATAATAAGGTTATGATTTAGGTT
This sequence comes from Enoplosus armatus, assembly GCF_043641665.1. Taxonomy (NCBI): domain Eukaryota; kingdom Metazoa; phylum Chordata; class Actinopteri; order Centrarchiformes; family Enoplosidae; genus Enoplosus; species Enoplosus armatus. The sequence goes on along the minus strand of NC_092191.1, from coordinate 5,784,945 downwards.
GTTTTTTAATGACAGTGACAGAGTAAAAGAGAGAGTCTGGGATTAAATCTGGATGTGAATGAATGTGAAAGAGAGACAGCTACTCTCCAAGATAACAGTTAACCATGTCGCCCCATGTGCAGACGTTTGTGGCTAAAGTGAAAATTTAAAACATTCACAAAAATTTCAATGCTGTTAGAAAGTTTAATCCATGTACATGTTATCTCCAGGTTGTGCTGCTCATGTATTAGCATGCATTGTTTTTTTTTTTTAAACATCTCAGGTTAATTCTGTGGTGTCTCCAAATTTCATCAAAGTAAATTTAAAACCCCTCAAGACATTTTGATAGCAATTGAAATGACCATGGGATTAATTTGCTGCAGAATTAGAGAGGAAATGTTCTTAAAAGTCAAGAGTATTCTTGTCTTGCGAGGGCTTAAATCCTCCATTTTTTTAACCCACGTAAAATGCAGCATTTAAACATTATAAGTACTGTAAAAACCAAAGCAAAATCTTGAGCAGTCATGAAGATTACAACGATGTCACTGGCGATGGGCTTTCCAGAGTCATGAAACATCGTGCAGTGCCTTCAAATTCATGGATCTGTTACTCAAAATGGCCCTAAAAGGTCATTTTTCATGTCTCATGTCATGTCAACATGCACCCACCAACACAGCATCTCACATCTATTAATGAATTTTTTTTTTTTTAGTTTTTGGTCTGGACGCCCAGTAAAGGAGAGGCTGTTTGCCATCTTTGTAACATTTGTCACAGTTTGCCTCTCATCTCCCTCAACAACTCAGGCCGTGTCCTTTCTCGCCTGTTCTCACTTCCCTCATCAACCCTGCAGTCACCTGACCTTCTGCTTGTTCACCTGCTCACTACACACACTCACTACATATCCTGCCAGATCCTTTGCTCCTTTGCTAGTTCAGTCTTAGCTGCCATCTTGCTTTGTGGTTTCCCTTTTGGAGCTGCTGTCACTTGCCTACCTGCCTGCCTGTTTCTGGACTACCTGTCTACCTGCCTATGCGCTTTTCTTATGCACGATAAATCATTGAGCTGCACCAGTTTGCCTCTTCTGTCTGCATTTGGTCCAATCCGGCAGTGATTCGTTACAGTGCACACAAGCAGACAGAGAGAGACGCACACACACTTCAATGAATTATTCCACATACTCAAACACTCATAACAACACTGTATCCAGGCGATATTTTTAATCTGGTCATGGCCAAACCAGATCAATACTGAACGCAGAGAGGACACGTCATATTTCTCTTTCCATCCAGAATGACTCACGCAGCATAAACCAGCAGTCTTTTTAAACATCCTGTTTGTGATGCATGGCTTAAATCCAACAGTTAATGGTCTCTGAGCTACAGGAGAGAATGTTTTACTGCCCTCATCATTTCCCTTAAGGAGAAACACTTTCCATGTTCGATAGAAGCGCTTTGTCCTCAGAAGACATACTGCGTCCTTAGTACGATCTCCTCAAATGAAATACCAACCTTTCCTTGAAGCAGGACAGCCCCTTTGAGGCGGCTGAAAGCTGTAATGTACAACACTGAGGGTTCAAAGCTGACGAAGGGAATTGTGAATTTTCAAAGCGGTCCCTCTCTGGAGCATCTGTGACACTCAAGATTGGGATTGTGTTTATTAAAATCCAACAATCTTAACTGTGGAGCGAAAGTGTGGATTCATCTAGCAACGTCTATAGATGTAGCTAGCAAGTTTCCATAATATCCTTGAGTAAAGCAGACACACTAATGTTATGTTGGAGAGACATTTAATCCATGTATTTCCCACCAACCTTTTCCTTTTCAGGAGGGATAATGAAATTCACTGAACTCATCACTGCTGAAGATACATTTGTATGAGGTCAAGATTTTACAATTTCTTCTTTCCTGATGTTTTGAAAATATATTTAAAGTCTTCCATTATGTATTCCATTACTGCCCCTGTTTCTCCTGACAGGAGGAAGATTAGATCTTTGAGAGGAAAGAGGGAGAAGTAAAAAAATAAGCTCAAATAACATGGAGGTTGTTTTGCCACCACTTTCATTCCATCACTTTGGTCCCGACTGAAATATCTCAACAACTATGAGATGGATGGCCATGACATTCTGTACATTCATAGTCCCCCTTGAGGATGAATCATACAGACTTTTGTGATCCCATGATTTGTTCTCTAGCAGCACCATGAGGTTGACATTCGTGGGTTTTAGTGAAATATGACATCCTTTGTATGTAGACCCAATAAAAAGTGCCCCAATATGACACGTTTGCTTTAACCGCCGTTTGTTTACTGTTTCCTACTATTGTTCACTATTCTTAACCATGTGGTTATTATTGTAACCATGACAATGAAGGTCCCCTAAACTTAACAAAGTAGTCATTTCAAACCAAACCACGATGTTTTATCCAAACCTAACCAAGTTGTTTTTGTGCCGAAATCTAACAAAACCTTAACCATTGCAGTGTTACTCCAGTGTTTTGGAAGGCACAGACAAATTATGTTGTACAGCTGATAGGGACGTAAGATCAGAAAACACAATCAGTCATTTTAAGGACTTTGGGGATCCTTTAACTTTTCATATAGCGCCACCATCGGGTCAAATTTTACCCACAAAACTAACGACATTCCCATCAGCCTCTGGTGTACTTTGTGTTTAGTGCTAATTAGCAAATGTTAGCATGCTTACATGCTAAACTAAGATGACTAAGATGGCTAACATGGCCAAAACATCAGCAAGTTGACACGTGAGCATGTTAGCATGCTGATGTTAGCATTTAGCTCAGTGCAGTCTCACAGAGCTGCTAGCATGGCTGTAGACCTTCAGTCGTCTTACCTTACAGCACAGGATAGAAATTACAAATGATCTCCATTATTAGTACAAATCGTTTCAACGATAGGAATTACATTAAATAATTCCTCATATGACAAACTAATCTTTACTCTCAGCAGCAGAAGGGTGATCCTCAATAGCCTGTAATGTCAGCAGGGTTATCTTTCACTCATACACACACACACATCCCTCTAGCGTAGCCATTGGGGCTAACTTTACGGGAAAGCTCTACATGTGATGTCACATTACATAAACTCCCTCCCCCTCCCTCCCTCCATTTTCTCTCCTCTGCAGCTTGAATGCTGTTAACCCTTAAGCAATTCCACAACACTCAGCTCTGATAGTTATCTCTGACTGCTGCAAAAAACATTCAAGGCACTGTAAATCTTCCATGTTAAACATATCCCTCTGTCTTCACTAAAATAAAGATGGGCAATATGTGCAGGCATAGTTTCCCTTTGATAACACTAATCGTGTGCAAATCAAGATGAGTAATGTCAGCAATAAAATGGTTTGGCTTCTTCTAAATGCAGATTCCTGAAAAACGAAGGCATGCAGTGAAATCTACCGAGGAAGTTTTTAAAAGCCTTTTCTTGGCAGCAAACGTCGAGGTTTGCTTGAAGAAGTGTAAAGCCTCGACCTCACTGCTCACTGGTGTATCAGGGTCATTGGTGAGTTCTGTGAATTTAATTATCCAGTGTGAAAGCCTATCAATGAAATGTAGGGGGTTGTGGGTTAATTCCTTAGATAATACTCCTTGTGTGCGAAGAGGGCTTTAGGAAGAAGAAAGGGGGTGTGGGGAGATGTGGGGAGATCAGGGATGGAGAGATGAAAAGGAAAAGAATGAACGGGAAAGATAACAAAAGGAGAGTTTGATACAGAAACAGACGAAGAGAGATGCTGTCGTTGTGTAACTCCTGTGATGCAAAAAGCTCCTCCAGTAAGTATGCAAATGCCTCCTCAGTGTCCTCATCATCACCAAAGCAATTGCCACATATTCACCAAAGGACCAAACTGAGCTAATCAGGGCCAGGCAGACAGGGTTTATCCAGGGCCTCTCTGGAATCATACAAATTATGATTTGTACCTTTTAATATCACAACAGTTTGTTAAAGCAGTATTCATTGATCTTTTTGGACACTTCAGGGTCAGAATAACAAGCTCAAATCACAAACATGCTAACAGAGTTGCCTATCTACACATCCAGCAGACATAAGCATTCATTAGGAGACATGTTCACTCTCTATCTAGCTTTGTTTTGGTCTCCACCAACTCCTGAGGGAAATATCTGGCTGTTCAGCAGCTAAATGCTCCACGATGTCCTCCAGCTAGTAGCAAACTGCCATCAGTTTGGTGCTGAGCATGTAGTGAACAGTGGATTTATCACAGCGACATTGATGAGAGCGGTAACAGTGAACTAAGACAGTAAACTTGCCATAAAACAACAACAATGAGCTAAAAGACACCGAAACATAGATCTGAGGGGAAATACAGAGTTGGATGGTAATTCTCTGTGGGTTTTGTTGCTACGAGCGACCACACAATCAATTGTTAATACAAACATATTGATTAGCGCAGCTTTATCTGAGGGGGTCAATTTAAAAATAAGAAGATACTCTTTTGTTGTATGTTGTTTTTATGGGATGGTCAGTGGGCATCTGATTGTAGCGTGTATGTGCATATTGTGTGATTGTGTTTTGTTTTATTTATTTATCTATTTATAATTAAGGTTTTATTATACACATGCATATATATATATATTTGTTAATGGGATTTGTACCTTTGTTAAGATTGACCTACTTATTTGTATTCAATGAAATTGCTGTAGTTTCCCCCCCCGTTCCTACAACCCTGTTTAATATTAATATTTATTCATGCATTCATTCTTCTATTCAGCATCTCCAATGAAACAGGTGGGAGTTGAGAACCTTGCTTGGAGGCACCTGTGTATTGGAAGACTTTTTCTAAATGTGTTTAGCCCTCTCATAGTAAACAGTGTAATGAGTAAGCCCTGGTCTGCAGTGGAAACCAGACTGAGGAGAGTTAGCAGGCTAATCAAAGTGGAACCGTGCAGAGCTGAGGGCATCGCAGACCAACATTAAAGTTACTTTGAACTCCTGTAACTTTAATTCTCTTTGACATGGAGGGATGTAGCTGTAAGCCACACCATGTACACTACAATTAAGATCAGTGAACCACAACCACCATAAAATAATCCTGTTATCCTCTCTCTGTCCGTCTGTCTGTCTGTTAGCTTGGCTGGAAGCACTGGTTTTCCCCACTCAAGGTCAGGGACAGTGAAAGGTCATTGGACCACCAGCAACATTTTCAGACAACGGAGACCAGTGATGTGCTTTCACCAACGAGCACGACTATACGAAATCAGTGCAAATTACAAATTTCTTTGAGGTACAAAAGCATAATGAAGAAAAACTGCACATCTTCACAGAATTACCTCTCTGTGTTGTCAAATTTGCAAAAGCACTTGGTTTTGAATCTGATTTATGTTTCTTTGCTGGAAGTGTGACCCTCTCTGCGAGAATAATTTTAAACATTTATTTACAAGGAAAAGGTTGACTGAGCATGTTTGCTCCTTTTCAGCAACGACCTGCTTCATATTCACACAGATCCTCAGATTTCCATCAGGGAGTTGCCCAGAACCCCCACTATCCAACTCTGTTTAGATGTGATCTGTTTTAGCAAGTGGAAGAAATATATAGCAGAAATAATTAATGCACATTTGGCAGTGGATACCACATGACAATGTTACTTATCACGCAGAATATTGCCCTTGGTGGAAGTCCTTGTCCTTGATTTATGACGACAACACTAACCACACATCTGCTCTAAAGAGAAGAGAAAAGACACTAACAAAAAAGGCAAATTAAATGCATTAGAACAAGTCATACAATTACATGCCACTTTGGGACTTCAATGTTTAAATTTAAGGAAGAGTCAGCTTCATAACCAGACCTTCAAGGTGACATTGACTCAGAGCAGTTCAGTATAACCACAGACCGCTGACCACGGAGCAGCTGCAGTGGGGGTTGTTGCAGTGGATGTTACCTGCAGTTCAAAGGATTTGAGCCAGAAACCTTGAGGTCTGGTTTAACCAACCAACTGACATTTTGGTTTACAGGATAATTCTGGTTTATCAAAACTTGTGTCTTGTTCTCGTAGCTTCGGCCATCATTTCTTCCGATTATGATACAATTTTACTCAACAAGGTAATCTGGAAGCACTATGACATGGCTATAACATGCAAAAAGAGGTCAAGTGTTCATTGATGTTTGTTTACAACATATGTGATCGTTCATGTTCATCGCTTTATCTCACTTCTTTTTAGCATTGTCACTGTTTTCCCAGGTTGTTCCTACGGATGAATGGTGGACAAAACTGCAAAAACAAGACCCAGTTTGTAGTAAATCATAATGATCCTTTCAGCCAGACCAGCAAGCAGACAGATGTTGCGATTGACCTGGTTAGTATTCCACCTACAGTATGTCTTAAATGGAATATATAACTGTTATCCATATTCACAAAAGACCGAAACAGCACAAGGTTTTACATGAACAAAATGAATGGCTCTTGCCTCTGCTGTCTCTCTCTGTCTGAATCTTTACCCTCTTCTCGTTCTCTGGTTGTGGTCTTTTCTGCATAAATGACAAGTGATGTAATTACAGTCATGTCCCGTCTCCATCTACACTTTCACAGAGGAGCTGTGACAGCTGAGCAGGACTTTGACACTCCCTCGGCGCTGATGCTTCACAGCCTATCATTAAAACAGACTCCGGGGTGGGGACAAAGCCAGTGAGGGCGCGTGTCATGTAACTCCTGACATTGTGATTTTGAATTTGGCTTGTAGTGATATTTCAATTACAAACCTATATTTTGTGCAGGGAGAGTCAGTAGAGCTTGCACGCTCTTTTTTCAGTACCGTTACTGGCACACTGGCTGTCAGAGGCTTCAGTGTTTTGCTCAAAGTGGATGCTTCCCATCATAGGGGTTTTAACAACAACTGTTTTATCAACAGTCCCAACCTCTCGCACTAACAAATGAGACCACTGCTGAGAAGACTTACAGACTCTTGACTGAGTTTATATTGTGTTGCATTGTGTTATTGGCTCACATTGGACAGGAAGTCTACTTGATTGCTAAATGGCATAAAAAAGGAGGCTGTGATATCAGGCAAAACAGGAAAAAAAAAAGATTTAAAGCTCATTCATGACCTTGGAAACAGTAGTTGACAGTTCATTTAATGGCTTTTCTGGTGCTTTCAAAAGTATTACACAATCTTCCTCAACCAACTCATTCAACTCCATCTGCTGAGGAAGATCCCATCGAAAGTACTAGAACAGCTACAAACTGGATCTTTATGTGAGATTATTTTGTTTACTACTGTTTTCAAGGTCAAGAATGAACTGTCAATTTCAGCTTTTGGGCCAACATGGACGACTAACTGTACAGGTTTAGATTCATGTTGGTCACCCTAATCTAAACATCTAGATGAATACCTAGAGTGGACACTCTGATTGGTCAGGGCAAAATGAAACACGCCCCCTCCAGAACTTGACTAATGTAAGCACGATGTCAGGCTGAATGAATGAAGTGAAATAAGATGGCAATTCAATCTGATTATCAGAATAACAAGTCTGGCCAAGAAAAATAAAGAATCTAATCCATATTGTTTACATTATGTAACCAACTAATTGTTCAAAACAGAAATCAGGCTGAAGTTGAATCATCCCCCGTTATTCCAATATCCTGCTTAAACCTGCTGCTTTGCATAACCCAGTACAAACTGCACTCACACAGGTACTGAATGGCGGCTTTGTTGTCAAGGAAACATTCTGAGCCACGTTTGTGTGGAGTTTTTATTCGACATTTTATACAAAGCTTTCTGCCAACCCAAAGCCATAATTCAGAGAGATGTTGAAAGCAGCTTTAATGGAGGCCTCGGTTCTGGTATAAAGCCTGAAAAACACGTTTTCACCTCTTATTCCGAGGAGCAGGTTTGACCACAGCCACAATTGAAAAACCTCTATGAAGCACAATTTGTACTTTGTACTCCCTAAACACACACACACACACACACACACACACTGAAATGTGTAGTCATGACGTTCCACATGTTGATGAGGAACACAATCTTCCAGACGAAGATAGTTACCAGGTACACGAAAACATGTTCCTTCAAACACACACACACACAGTCGTGTTTCCATCACTTCAGAGGACATTACATTGACTCAGATTAATTTTCTGGAGACTTACCCTAATCCTAACCGTACCCATTACTTGCCTAACCCTTACCCTCTAATAATACACGTCTCTTAACCTAACCTAAACCAAGACTTCACCCTAAAAATTAATCATTTACATTATGGGGACTTTCATTTTGTCCCCAAAAGGAAGGTGAGTCCCCACAACGTGAGTGATACATGTCCAAACACACACAGACACACACACCCGACACACAAACACAGTGCAAATACAATTTCATTGTTGGACAAGGGAAACAGTATGGGATGTTCTTGACTCCTCTCAGGGCAAATGATGTCATGATGCTGAAACAGAGCACAGCAGCAGATTCATTTAACTAAATAAATATCGTCGTAGCAGACCACCACAAACATGATATTTGTTGCTCAATTTCTCTGTCTCTCTCTGACACACACACACACACACACGCAACCATCACCATTAGTCATTTATGGTCTGAGCTATTTTAACTGCCAGGACAGCAAACAGCACACTGCAGGGAAGGCGCCTATCATGCCATCTGCTGATACTCTATGGATGCCATAAAACATCTCAAACTAACATTAAGGTGATAAACCTTCTTGGTTCCCGTTCACACACACACACACACACACACACACACACACACACACGAACAGCCTTTCCCGATTCTTCTTGTTTTCAGATGGAACTAATTTGACCTTTGAGCCATTTTCAGCTCTGCCACAGTTCAGTGCAGCATGATAATGACAAGATGTCCTTTTCTCTTGTCAAACACACACACACACACACACACACACACACACACACACACATTTTGATAAGAAACCCCACACTATGAAAGGACCTACAAATTCATGTTCACTGCACCATAATAACAGCAAGATGTGATTTAGTGGACCATAACACACACACACACACACACACACACACACACAGTTGCTGCATGTATGCACATATACTTACATGAAGAAAGACACACACCTATGAAGGTAAGGAAAAACAATTGCAACACACATGTGCATGTAGAACGCGTGTATGCACACACACACTTAATATTAATGAAATGTATTTTGCGTATTATAATGAAACCTTTTGCTCCTTAAATATCCAGTGAATTTGCTAAAACAACACAGATCACCACACACACATACACACACTCGCATGCACGCACACTCACACACATTCACATGGTTCATTTCATTTGAAATACCTTGTTAATTTGATGGCATATATGGTCTCTCTCCCTGACTTTATGGCTTACAGTGCTCTCGGCAGCACGCCTGAATGATCACTCATCAACTGGGACAGTGATTTCGAAGGTTTATCACTTGGTGACACACACACACACACACACACACACACACACACATACACACACACACATATACACACTCCTACCTATACATACACCAACACAGGTTGTCGATTACTAGGCTGAAATTGTTTTGGGGAGAGTCCTTGCGTTTCCTACACACACACACAAACACACACACACACACACACACACACACACACACTGCTGCCACCATGTCCTCAGGGACAGACCTAAGCAGGTGAGTGGAGAGTAATGAAACGTAAGAAATAAGAAAGAAAAACACATATGGCCTCTGTGGAGATGCTCGGCATGAAAAGAGGAAGAGTGAGACTGAAGAAGAGAAAAGACATGGAGGTGACGCGGCAAAATCAAACCGTCCTCCACCAGTACAATAATTACCTGATAAACCTATAGTTTCAATATTTGTAGTTTTCATTCTAGTCTCTCCACTGAATGGATTCTCAGAGAGGAAACTGATATCAACCCTCAATCAAACCACTGATAAGACAGCCAACAAGTCGACCCTCCAAATACTTTTTCAGAGCCGACATTGTGACGTGTCAAAAAAAAAAAAAGGTGTTACTAACGATTAACATTACATTAACGTCAACGATGGCTCCGTTCTATTCAAGTGTCCCAGTGAGTCATGACAGTGTGACAGTGAGCCAGCGTGCACAATACCAGGAGCTGGAAACTGAAGCAGCTCAATGGAAATCAGCCGTCACTAATTTCATTATTTACAGCTTTGCTTTTCCTTCTGTGACATGTCAAAATGTCTTCAGTGAAAAAGAAACAGAGCGTTACACTACTTGTTGCTGAAAAACGTAACAGATTACTCATTAATGTGTTACTGCACAACACTACTGACAACAAAAACAGGAAAATAGGTCAACAACAATCTGTTGCTTAGCATGGCTGGCAAGAAGAAGATCCTCCATGTTGGTAGCAGATGTATCGAAGAGTAATATTTTTTGCTTGGTGCTGGCTGAGGTAATGAAAAGGTGAGAGAAAGCCCCTGATTGTTCCACCTCTTCATTGTTTTTTTTTTGTTGAGAGGATCATGGTGATCAAAACGTTTAGAAAAAAGACAAAGTTCAAATGTTTAATCATGTAGAGTGGACGGCATCTAGCAGTTGGCGATACAGCTGTACATTATTAAAAACATAAAAAAAAATGTTCTTACCCTCATGTGTCATGTGTCAGCCCATGATGATACTGTTGTAATTGTTGCCTGATAACCAAACCCCAACTGTTTCTTTGGCACTACCTGGGCTCATTAATGGGTTTTGGCATGAAAATGCAGTGTGGAGAATGATGGGGCCATTCAGAACAATCAGAGGCTGATTTCCATCTGGGACAACAGGTGAACACAATTAACTACTTGGCACGACAGAAAAACCGGAGGCACACAGAGCAACAGATCACAGAGGAGTCGTGCTCCGGTGCATTCCCAGGCTGAGCAACATGCTACAAATCACATTGACTTCATACGTGACAATATATGGCATCTGTTTTCTTAATGAACGCTCATCACCGCTGGAGACACAAAAGATCACTTTTAAAAACACTGTTGCTGTGTCTTTTGGGAAAGTCCAGGTCTTCGTGAGGTGAATCACTGGTTAGAGTGAGGTGTAGTTTAGATTAAATGTCTCCTATTCTAGCAAATTAAAAGATTAGATCATAGTTTCAGCTGCAGATTGTAATGCAGTAGTCTTTGTCTTGTTGATGTGGTTATGGATAGGTTTTTCAACCTGTCTCCTTTTGTTTTTCTGTTGTTTTTGGTGAACCAAAGACAATTTTCAACTCAGCAGACAGCATTTTGACTCGGAAAAGCACAGGTGTAATTGATAATGTTAAAAACAACTCATTTTCATTAAGGTGAGCTAGTTCCAGGGTCCTGGTATTGTGCATGCTGGAACTGGTTAGAATTGGTACTTGGTAGTTAAAAATGGCTGTTCCCTTGTACCTGTATTGTATGCACTGTACCGGTACACTATTAGCACAGAAAATGCCTCTTTAAATGGCGCTGTATGTTGTGGGCCGTAATCTCAAATGTTACTTAAAGATCTCATTTGAAAGCAAACAAAAGAATAATTTTAGAGGTATTAGAGGTTTTAGCTTTGAGTTAAGAACATGTCCATCTACATTGATGCAAGTCATTACCCATGAATCATTGCCTTTGTTGGATGTATTATCCCATCATGTTTGAGGGGAGCAGGAGTTGTATAGTCAGAGAGAAATACATTTTAAGCCCTGAGTGTGTGGGAGCCATTAGCCATAGAGCCATGTTATTATGTGCTTGTCACCTCAATGATAAGTGGAGCTATTGTGGGCAGCACTGCACAGTATATGAGGCATTTATAAAGAACTATTAGAGTTATTATTATTATTTTTATTAGACTAAAGGCAGAACACCAGATTCTTGGGCAATGTATTATTAAAACCTTTTAATTGTAGGTCTGAATGATCTATTTACTGTGTCTATCAAACCAGTTGAGTGTTTCTCTACAATACAGCCACCACAGGTCTCAGTACAGTATATGCTTAAAAAAAAAAAAAGTCAGTTATTTTCTTTGGTCAGTTAAGGTTTGTGTGAGATATGTGCATGGTCTGTCCAAGCCAATACGTCTCTTTTGATATGGAATAGTCATCAGTTGACAGATAATGAGTTTTACTTCTAATAATCGATCCACTGTCTGGGCAGCTATGGTAGACATATAACTTATTTAATGTATGATCCTGTTTATTGACAAAAAGTTTCTGCTTTAAGGGAACTTTCATGAAATGTGATGTTCGCAGTCTACTTTCAAGGATCAATATATCTTAATTTGCATAAAAATACGCTTTCCGCCAGGCATGTAAAATAATAACGTGTCAAATTTTGAACATTTATTGTACTTTGTGATTAAAGATTCTGCCTCTGAATGGTGGAAAAATGTCTCTCAATGACTAATGTACAATATGAACAGCCTTTCCACCATTTCAATGTCATCGTCTCATTTGGTCCGACCAGGACATTTTGAGTGGTTATTAAGCATGACAGCTCAGAAAAAAAGTGCTGTAATTCTGCTGGATGAAGTGCTTTGCGCTGTTACTGTGTGCCAATATTATTCTATCTGCATATATCAACTCGTAAGTGTGCATTTGTGTGCACGCATGGGTATATGTGTGTGCTCACTATTGCTAATGAGTATATTCTAGTCAGACCACGGGAAACGATGTTCAGTATAATTATACATGAAATCTGAATCAACCGTCACGCTTCACTGATGGTCGGCGAAGATGATAGGATGATAATGAAATGAGCAGTGCAGGAAAAAAGATAGATAGGCATTTAAAATGGCAGTATGAAACAGTATGAGGCTACATATGGAGGGGTAGGGACAGTGAAAACAAAGAGTGTTTAAAGACATTTGCTAATTTTTAGCCTTGTTAGCAGCGTGGCTCATGGTTGGCAATCAATATCTCAACAACTATTTGTTGATTGCCATGAAATTTGGTACAGATATCCATGGTCCCCAGAGGATGATCCCCTCACTTTTCATCTAGCCCCATCATCAGGTCAAAATTTCAACTTGTCCGATACTTTGGTTTATGACCAAATACCTGCAAAACCAATGGCATTTTTATCAGCCTCAGCTGTGCTTTGTGTTTAGTGGCAGTTAGATGAGGTAAGTCCCAACAATGCAACTGTTTTAATAGATTTGTCCTCACAACAAAGTAATGGAACTGAAGTTATAATTGCGTTGGTTGTTCAATAGAAATGCTTTATTTCAGACTTTGTTATTCTCCGCAACCTCGGTTGCTGCTGTTTCAGAGCAGTCATGCCTGCAGGGGTGCAGGGAGCAAAATGTAATCTCGATATATTGCGGATAGATAAGTTGTGAAATATTCATTTTCCCCTTCCACATTATTGCCTCATAGTTTTGATGGAGAGGAAAAACACTGTGAGAGAGATGAGGACTGAACTCTGTACTTCAACTTTTCCACAGACTATTCCAGGGTTTTGTAGCATTTCCTCTTCACAAAATAATACACAAGATGTGCCAGGCGAAGCCATATTTCTTTTTTTACAGCATTTCTGCTTTACTGGCCTTATGTCTGCTCATTAAAGCCATAATTTGAATAGACACCACGCTGCAGTTTATGATAAACCATTGCTTTAATTAATAAAAACAACCATAAATATAAACCATAAAAAATATCACTGAATCAGCATGTGAAGTGTGTTAATGTGTGTGTATGTGGGTGTTGCTGACAGCAGGAAATTAACAGATTAGTGAAACCAGTTAACTGCTTCTAGACTTTTTCTTGCAACACACTGGGGCATGATGCGACAACAAAAATCCTTAATCGGATAGCTATAAAGTAACTACATCACCTTAGGCTGTAAACCAGGTCTATTTGCTGTAATAAAATGTCTGTATGTATCATAGATGTTTCCCCACAGTCATGTTCTGCTGAACAGGATTAAGATCAGGATTAAGTGATGTACTCTGATGCATGTTGTTCTTTTAATGTTGTGACATTATTATTTGCATAAGGAGCATGTTGGGACTCTTTGTTCTCTATGTCTCTCTCATTTTCACACACACACACACACACACACACACGGACACAGACACATCCTCTGTCCTTCTTGGTGAATGTGGAATTGCGACGAAAATAAGATTTGAGGATTAGGATTAGGCCGATCTTGGCTCGGTGCATGGATTGCAGATTTACCGGGCAGACACAGGTTTATTGCAGGGTGACTGACTCCAGAACAGTTCTTACAGTAGCATTACACTTGCACAAACACACAGACACACGGCTGAGAAACCACAACGTCTAACAGACACTCACATATTTTCAGATGATCGAGGGTCTAGGTTAAGCCAGTGTGCTTTAAGAGGATTAGCATAAAGTTAATTAGCATATGGGCAATTAGCATAATTAGATTTTTCTATGGTGACTGATTGACATTCTTTTGACCTGTCCGTTACATAACCCGCTTCTGGTTTCCTTTGAGCACAGCCAAACTTTCTTGGCAGGAAATAAAATTGAAACATTGCCAGAACAAGAGTTGCCTGAAACTATGCCGTCAAGTGTCATCAGAATAAGACAATGTAAGGACAGGATAAGACATTCATAATTTATATATATGAAAATATATTGCAAGGAATAGAGTGGGTAAATTTGCACAGCTTCAAAGTGAAGCTCTGTGAAGTAATATTTCTGACACTGAAATTAGCATCAGTGTAATCCAGTGAGAATTTATACCACACTCTGCTGCTCAACACAGCTTTTTGCTCATTGCTTTTTTTTGTGTGGCTGCACGAAGATTATATGAGTATGTATGGACTTTATGGGTTCTGCGTCTGTCATCAGCACGTCAGCACCCCCATAGGCAGCCATTTCCATCTGTGACAAGCCCTCTGTAACCCATTGCTGCTGCCCAGCATGACACGGCAGAGAGGAAAGGTAAACCAGTGGCTGGTGAAATAAGTTGACCACTTAGCTTCCAGATTGACATGCTCTGTGGGGTTCTCCTTATGTCTCTACATGCTTCTCTCTGACTACATCAGCAGCAGCTACAATATAAGTAACCATAGATATGCTGATGACGCACAACTTTTCACTTCCCTCTCACTAAAGCAGTCAACTGACGGTAATGGATAATGACAGGATATAATGGGACTATTATACAGGGCCTTCAGAAGCTAGCGGAAACATTTCTTTATATTTTAGGATGATGGAGGGAGTTTTCTCCCCAGATTTCTGGCAGGAGCTGTGGGAAAATATACATTTGTCTTGAGGCTGATGGATCTCAGTAGTGAGTTGAAAGCTTTACAGTTAAAGTTCTGATATCAGTAGCTGCTGGTCTTTCCACCAGCACATACCACCATGAAACTAGAGGCCTCTGACTGCTGACTTTCAGAACTTTAACCTCTTGTAACCTCTGTGTCTATGTACTTCATTGAACTTCACATCTTATTATTACGCTGTAGTAAATGTGCTTCCATCTACGTCTATATATATCTGTTAGCGTGTTAAGCGTACGGTGTGGGACATCTTGTCATTGTCATGCTGTAATGAACAAGGTGAGAGAGCAGAAAAAATGCTCCCAGGTCTCATTATTTCCATCTGCCAACAAGGAGGAGCAACCAGGTCAATGAGAAAGTCAAGTTAAAGAAAAGAAAATAAAGAGAAAAAGAAAACAGTACTAAGGAAACTGCGTGAGTGTCTATCTAGAAAAGTGTGTGTCTAGTTAAAGGCAAATTAAATGCAGTGAAAGTAGGCTGGCATGTATGACTTTTTAGAGTAGCCCTACATTCTTGTCCTTGTTCTGATTATCATGAGTGCCGACATCATATTAACTATTTTTGTAACACTAAAGCTCCGTCTCCATTAATTTGAGATACACTTGGTTCTTGTAGGTACCTGGAATGTACACCTGACGGGCTAGCACTGCTTAAAGTGTCCAGTTACTTTTGTTGGTATTCATGTTTTATCGCTTCTGATGAAAATGTTGACAGCATATCATCAGAGGAGACTAGAGGTAGTTTAGGTTCTCCTACTGTAGATCAGGCACTATACAGTAAAGTTTCTACTTCAAAGGTACCGCTGAGCTATGAGTTCTGTGTTGATTGGGCAGTTCTGGCAGTTCTGGCAATGCTTTCAGACATACATAGTTTCAGTGTTGATATTTTCCTTTATATTCTCTTGGGTCACTTATGTATATGCAACCCTATTCCCACTTTAACACTCTTTACCCTTTTTTCCGGTGTGACAGAATCGTAGGCTACTGTTTTGTTGTCGTCATTGCGAGGTTATTGTGTTCATGTGCTGTGTGATTCACAGAGGAAGCAGAACAAATCTTGCTGTCTATGATTAGACCACAACATTACCCGTAGGGCTCAATAACCCTGCACAGTGAGAATCATTCACTGGAGAGGCTGCACTGTCTGTGTGTGTGTTGTTGTTGTGCGCGTGTTGTACTTTTATTCTTGTGGTAACAACATTGGTTACTTATGTATTTTTATTTTATTCTTTGACCTTACTAAAACAAATGCAAAGGCCACTTTTGAAGGAAAGGAGGTGTTTGATGATCCCCGAGTCTGTTAGGGTAGTTGAGGATAGGATTAGCGTTTATTATATAACAGACTCTTAAAACATGAATGCACACTGCAGAACAGCCTGGCGTTTGGGTTTACAGGATGGAGCCTTGGCAGAGAACACATGTTCAAAAACTGCCACCAAGACACACATAAGATGAAAACAAGTTGATTCTGTATTTTAAGACAGTGATTGTGGGATTTTACACATCAAAGCTACACTTACTACTACTACTACTACTAACTACACAATAATTTTATGTTAAAAATGGACAGTAGTTTGCTACATTCGCCATAACATTAAAATGTGATAATATGTCAGCTTTAATAATAATAATTTTAAAATGCAATTTACGTCAAACTTTAGCTGTGATGGTTGGAGCTTAGATTAGAGTAACACGCTGTCTACACAGAATGCGTTTCAGTTGTATTTTTCCATCTGTCAAAACAGATACACTTCTATTTTATTCGATACAGCTGTCTACCCAGGCCGTATAATGGCTTGCATTTCACCTGAGCTTTACACAGATAACTGTGGCTCAAAGCGTCTTTTTAGGCTGCAAGT
Organism: Enoplosus armatus; assembly: GCF_043641665.1. Lineage (NCBI taxonomy): Eukaryota > Metazoa > Chordata > Actinopteri > Centrarchiformes > Enoplosidae > Enoplosus > Enoplosus armatus. The sequence continues at coordinate 5,767,900 of NC_092191.1, read as the reverse complement.
CTATTTACCAGAATTTTACGGTGCAGCTACAATTATTGTGTGTTGGTCTGTGAGCACACAGCAGCGTAGACACTGATGGAGGACTGAAGCTGCTGCAGACGTGCTCCTTTCACTACGCAGCTTGTGTGGATGGGGTGTTGGCATATTCGTTAAAAGGCAGCAGGTGCTGTGCAATGACCACACACACACACACACACACACACATACACACGCACACACACACATACAACAGCAGATGAATTGCAAAACTGCCCACAGCTGACTGATGACTTTGTCTTTGAAAATCTTTTCTTTTTTCAAAATAAAATTGAAGCATCTGTCACCATCCCTCTTTGTCGTGCTCTCTCTCTCTTTCTGTTTTGTCTTCCTCTCTCTTTCTGTCCATCACACCTTCCTCACCTCACTCCATCTTCATCGTCCTGCAGGACTATTTTCATCTCAATCTTACATGTCCTCACTCCACCTCTGTCCTGTAGTGGCTTCCTTCCTCTCTCCTTCGTCTCTGTTTTTACTCCTTTATTACGCTCCACACCTCTTCACATTTCTTTCCTCCATTGACTACCTTGATTTTGCATCCCTTCATTTTTCTCTCCCCCTGTCTCTTTATCTCTCTCTGCCCCCCCCCCCCATCCTTCTCTCCCAGGGACAACAGGCCCATCTATCACCTACCTGGTTGATTATGGATGCAGGGATCTGGGGCTAAACTTTTTTTATGTTCCTCTCTCACCATTTTCACAGCCATTTGTCTAAAATCTTGACAGCTCAGCCACAAAGCTGTGACAGACATTTGGAAAACAGACCTGCTGTTTGCCTAATGACATCAAGTCCAATATGTCTAATCTACAAGGCAGAAAACGATGCCTTTAAGTGCTTGTTCAATCTGAGCAAGACTGACAGCTTAGACACCAAAGTTAAAGCAATAAAACAGAACAGAATAATGCATGAAGCAAAATAAATGAAATATGCAATACAATATCACTAGCAAATAATTGCAGTGTGAATAAGTGACTGGGGAAAACATGAAATGTGTTTTATGCTGTCATCTCTGGACAACATAGTTGTTTAATTAATGGCTGCCAATCTTTCCACACAATCACACTGTGGAGAACAGACAACCAAGAAATGTTTACCTCTCCAAATACAAAATAAAACCTCATGGTCTTAAACCCCTTTGCTGTGTGCACCTGTGATTTAGTCTTAGGCCCAGTTGCCACTAGAGGTACCGCATGTCACATTCAACTTAAACCTGCTGCACAACTCATTTATGTGAGGTTTAAGGTCATAGAGATCAATGTGTGCTTTTCCCAAATCGAATGTGAAATGGCAGCGACATATATTGTTACTTATGCAGCTTTAACTGCTGTAGCTGTGGGTGCCACATTATGGTACACAGAGTGAAATACAGACCTTGTTTTGCTGTTCAGATTGTTGAAGCGATCCTGTCCATATGAGGCTTCAGCAGCTCTACTACTCAGGGGTTTTAAACTCTGTCAGCATTAAACAAAAACAAACTTCTCGAGCTGCTCGGTGGTACCGTATCTTGCGGTTGTGGTTGTCTGGGGCTCATCTGACTCAAATATACAGTTTATAGCTGTGGGATTCCTCTGTTACATTGTGAATGCGTGTGTGCCATGTTTGTTTATTGCCATAGCAATCCAAGCCTCATGGGTTTGTTGTCCTGATTTTTGGCATCTAATTAAAAGCCCATACTATCCCAGCATCTGGACTTTTGAGAGAAAAATGACAACAAACTGGTGATCTTTAGCTGCTATTTGACAAGTCAAGTGTTCTGCACCTTACCTTGTACCTTAATGATTTAAGGTACAAGTATTTATTAAGTAAGGCGTGATAGGAATCCCTCTATGCCAAATTCAAGGCTGACAAATCTCTATTTTTGAGGGACAGGAGGAGAACTAAGCAAACAATTTCTAAAGTTAAGCAAAAAGAAGGGGAAGGCACAAAGGTGAGGGTAAGAAACTGGATGCAGCCTAAATGAACCATCTATGGAAAGGAATCTTCTTTTTTCTTGAGGCGTTCTGTTCGGTTGTCGATGATTGTCCTCCTCAGCTTCACTGTCCTTTTGTCTGCTGTCAGTCATCTCACTCTTTAGACAGGACTGGAGATGTGTGTTGCAATCAGCAGAGGGCAGAAGACAGCTGTGGAATACACACACACACACACACACACACACACACACACAACCCTTATGCACAACTGTACATTGACAACCACACACATAGGTACACCCACATAAACTGACTACATACACGCATGAACCTGCGCATATAAACACACACAACAATGAATCACACACACATACATACACACACATCTAGATATACAATCCAACCCCACGTCAGACCCCCACACACACACACACACACACACACACACACACAGGCTGGTAATCGCAGCTGACAGAGCTTGTGTTTGCCATGTGACATGTAACAGAGGAAATGAAAAGAGAGTCGGTGCTCAGAGGTCGGCTGCTCTCTGCTGCTTGCTTCTCATTTCACAGCTAAGTGCTCTGATTGACCCTGTGTGTGTTCGCGTGAGGTGTGCAGGATCACCTCCTCTGTGCAAACATAATGTTGATGATACGATTGTAAATCCTTAATCTGTTCAGTGACGTTTTGGAAAGCTCACTGCCAATGTTTTTCAGATTACTTTGTCCCTTTAGAAATGATACAGAAAGGTAGTAGTGTCCTGTCCCATATTTAGTTTAACTGCAGAATGACACATGTACTGTAATAAAGGAAAAAGGAGAGTATCTGCTGGATCTGTTGGATTAAACTGGACTGGACTGAAAAAAGGCAACGTTCGGACCATACTGGGCTTCATGAGGCAAATGTATAAGCAAGTGCTAGCATGGGACGTTAAGGTGAGAAAGTTGGGCACAGTTTGCGTGTGTTGGTAAGAAAATATAACATGTTTTCAGTATTCTAGTGTGTGTGTGCGTGTGTGTGTGTGTGTGTGTGGGGGGGGGGGGGGCGGGGGGGTTGGGTGACAGTATGTGTATGCATGTTTTTCTATTTGACTGTGTGACCATATATATTTTCATATTTTTGTTTGTCTCTGTGTATTTGTGCATGTTAGTACATTCATGCATATGGTGGGTTAAAGTGTGTAAATCTCATATGATATTCAAAGTGTGTGAGTGAGCATATGGCGTGTGTGCCCTGACCTGGTTTGAAAGGCCGGTACACACATTCTCCTTTTTGGTTTTTCAGAAGGCCAGTGAGGCAGAATGTGTGACCTCTGATATATCCAACACTGGTTAATATTTGACTGAGAACCTCATTGTTATTTTACTCTCTTTTAGCCTTTGGCTCGACAGTTTCCTGAGGGGAAAGGTTTTCATTTGCATTTTAACATTTTAGGTATTCGACAGACACACTTCAACAAGGATTGAAGAGACAGCTGCAGAATAAACGTCATAAACTGTGTCCCGAACACAGCAAAATGAGAAAATACTAATAAGTAATACTCTTTTTCTGGGAATACTGCGAATTAGATGATGAAGATGATTCATTCATCTTGTCATAAGATCATTCATAAGTTTGCTTTTCTGCTTATCATGCATGGTTGATGCTGGCAGTGGGATTTAAGAAAAAATCAGAAGAATACTGTTTAGCATTTTAACATTTGTACCAATGACCTCAAGGATAACGTCAACATTTGTTGGATTTTAGTGAATGTCGTGTGTGTTTTTACAGTTTTTACTTATGATCAGGCAGCAGAGTGCGCAGCTTAATTTGTTTGACAATCCATCACACAACACTTTGGACTGATTTTGGCACAGCACAAAGAGGATGCAACAAATTAAACTTTTGCTCATTTTTTTCTATCTTAAAATAATATTAAAAAAAATAGTGTTTACAGCTTGTTTCACTGGTCCCCCAGTGGCCAAAAAATCTAATCCAGTATTGTCATTTAAATGACTGTATGCACCTCAGTCACACTATGTACTCATTGATTCGTCCTTCCGTCAATACATTCCTAAAAACATAATTTATCTGTGTATACATTATCTTTCTTCTTTTCCTTCTTTTAGCCAGCAGTACATGGACTCCCCCATGTTATACTGTATATTCTTACATCTAGGGATGGTTGATGCGACGAAATATACCACGAGTAGACCATGAAATTGAAATTAGTACACTCATGTTTCTGGTCAACAGTCATCATAGGCAATGTTGCAGATTGATCACCAGGCTTTATGGCAATTTGATTTACATGATTTTTCTGCATTAATGTAATGAAACATCTTGATTTTTCCATCCATCCTGTGAAACCAAACTCATTACTTCTTCATCCTTTCCTTCATAAAATTAGACACAATGATATATGTTGGATACAGACTGGTAATGGAACAATGATTAGTTTCATTATTCCTGTTGGCTGATTTTCTCTGATTGCCACTCATCACCAACAGATTTTAATCAGCTAACAGCAGAGGCCAAAGCAGAACACTCTGGGAGGCATCAAGGTGAGTAAAAATGAATAATCCATCGTGAAGAAGATTAGAAAGCACAGGGCAAAATAATCACGTTTTCTCCCGAATGCAGAATGAAGCTAACGATTCACATCTCGAGGTTCAGCGCTGTTTGGGAGGATGTTTGCCTGCAAAATTAGATATTGATTTTCTTCTCTTTGTTGCTCTCTTGATCTCCCGTGTTGACTCTCCTTCAGTCATCGGCTTTCGTTCACCAGCCTCTCATCCCCTCTTCCTTACTCTCTTTTCACCTACTTTCACCACACCTCCTCTTGCAAATTAACTCCTTCATTTGCCATTTACTTATATTGTCTAATATTTACTGAGCATGCAAAACATTTAGGAGTCCTCCCTGTAAACAAGCTGCGTCCCCTCTGAACAACTCATACCTTAATTTGCGTGCTTCACACGGCAGCCATATTTGATTTATACCACATTCCAGGCGGGTCGCCCTACTTTGGAGAGAGTAGCGTGAACAGAGGCAAAGTCAACCAGTCTTTTTTGACAAAATCATTATGCTTGATATCCCCAGAGGGCTGAGAGTCTGCAGATTTTCTTACAAACAGGGAATGGCTGATTTTAGTGAGTATTTCCTCCTCCCTGGTTGCAAATCAGTAAAATGTGTGTTTATCTGCTTGGTAAGAAAACCTGCAGACTTTCACTCCTTTTAGTTCTTTAGCACTTATTTTTTTATCAGTTGTACAGTTTTGAAATCAACCACACAGGAAAAACTACTCAGAGAAATCAGCTGGTCTCTGGACAGACGCCGCCCGTCCTATATGGACATTAACAGTGTGGGACCTCTGATTTATTCTCTTTCCAGTGTGCATGGTCTTAAAGGTGCAGATGGTCTCTTCAGAATCTTTCTCCATCTCTTTTTCATCCCATGAATCTTTCTTCTTTTCACTCCAGCCCCCTTTTCCGTTACTCCACTAGTGCTTTCCTCCCTCCGAGTCACTTGATCTTTCTATTTTTGCATTCTTTTTCTCAGTCATTCCTTCTATATCTTCTATTGCGATCTAACATGCACCAGCAGTGCAACATTCGTCTATACGTTCCATCTACAAGCAATAATGTTGTCTTCAGGCTAGCCGGTTCCCCCGAACCTTTCTTTCATCTATAAATGCATGAGCAGCCTGTCAGGTGTGAGTGTGTGTGTGTGTGTGTGTGTGTGTGTGTGTGTGTGAGACAGAGAGCAGTAAATCAAAGTGCCGTGTGTTAAGCTCCTGCATGGCAAGCATGCTCCCTCTAGACAGACACACACACACACACACAGCTACATTCATAGCTGCAGAGGTGTACACATACACATTGACACATGGAGACACACACACAAGTTGAAAACTAATTTTTACATTAATACACGCACACACACACACACACAGACACACACCGCTGCTGCGCTGTCTGACAGCTATCAAATGGGAGGCAAGTGTATCTCAGTAAATACATATATGTATATATAGACTATTTTAATCTATCAGGCGAGTGTGACAGGCCTATTTCCTCGGAGTCGGAGATGCTGATGGTTTAGGGGAATTCAAAGCAGGCTCAATTTGTCACGTCCACATTGGTCTCCAGCCTGCATTACTAACCGCTTCACTATAGCAAAGCCAAGGCGGGTCTTGAGGCATCTGAATGTTACACCATATCCTGATTTTCTTTCTTATTACTCCACTCTGACTGTTATATTTTAGAAATAAGAATCATCAGAGTATGACAACAGCTGCACTGGAAAGTTTCACAGTTGAAGCAGCAGTGTGCAACTGAGACGAGAAGAGTATCGATAGACTGTCTTCATCCCCAGTGTTTGGTCACGCCCCAACACTTGTCACTCATCTTGAGGAGCTGTCACCTAGTCTGAGGTTGATGTAAGCGACATCTTTAAATCCTCCACAGACTGTAGGTGCAGAATGCAGAACGCTTCGTCTCTCAACCTGAAAACATACAAGCACATTTTTACTTTTATTTATCCAGCAGTGTTTCACTTATCATGAACGGGGCAATGGCGGTCATTGTTTTATGTTTTAAGATGACGAAGTACATGAATGAATTAAGGCTGTATTCAGATAAACAAAAGCACTGCATGAAAAAATGCAGCCCCCTCGTTCATTTCAGTGGTAATGTCAAAAAAGTTGAGCCATTATTTTGTAACTTGAATGCCGTGTTTCTGCAGTTTACCCCACTATCATCATAACAAAAGATGAAATGATTGCCATCGTGATAATGATGCCGTCATGAGAGATCCTCTCACATAGTCTTATAAACTACTGTGCAGTGTTTCTGTGTCTGATACCCTTCAAATTCATCACTCTATTACTCAAACAGGCCTTCCTGGATCGTATGTTATATGTAGTGAAACTGTAGGGGCCAATATTAATCCTTTCATGTTAGGGCTTTAAAGGAGGACTGTTTTATTGGACAAGAGACAGATTAACAAAAAGGTCAACATTGAAGCAGCAGAGGCTGAGATATTCTGAAAAGGTTGGATGTTACATTTCCCATAATGCAACCAATAACACCTTCCCTGCCCGATTAATAGCCATATTTACAAGTAATTTTTTCATCCTTTAGGAAGCTCCTCCAGAGCCCAGTCTTTAATAAACTTGTTCTCCTTATACACCTTGTAAATCTGACTAACTACCATGCAGGAAACACTGGGCCTTGTACAGTAGTTACATGTGTAGTATTGTAGTCTGAATGTGATTTCTGAATTTGGCTGCGCACCATCACCTTAATGAGCCTCCATCATCTGCTACACTTCCTGTTCACCTTTTTGGACTCCTTTTGATGCTGTGCTCAGCAGCCACTGAACTGTTTGTTGGAATTTCAAGCCTCTTTCCTCTTAACTTATATTTGTATTAATATACAATTACAACCATTTCATAAGCTTGCAATGTCCTAATGAAGCCATCACTGCAACACTTAATTATAGCTAACGGCTCCTTAATAAAATTGGCTTGGGCTATTTACTTTGCAACTTTGCTTGTTAAAGTTACATTCAAATACAGTTTTCATGTGTCCTCAAATGTAGCCTTAAATCAAATCAATCAATCAAAATAGAGCCACTAGATAAATGGACAGGCAGACAGATAGATTGCCTCACTTATCCTCTCTGCTATTCCACTCCTCCACAAACACAGTCAGAACCTCCTGTCACATCCCGCTGCACAACATCTCTTTGTCTTATTACTCACTTTTACAACTGGTTTCCTCTCTCCCTCTTTGTCTCCCTCTCTCTCTCCATCAGGACGTTATGAAGTTGAAATAAAAGCTCCACTGGAGCTGCCTCGGAGGACGCGCATTCCAACTGCTGCTGTCTCCAAGGCCAAATATCTGAAAACAGACAGATATAGACAAGCAATGTCCCGTGTCCTCAGAAATTGGATTCCCCTCCAACCTCCCCTCAGTTCTGTGCCTCCCGTTGTTTCATCTATCAACAGTGTCAAATACGATTCAGCTCCCTCAAGTACACAACATCATAGAGAACAACTTTGCAGTGTGTTTCAGGGGGAAAATGGCTTAAATGGCCAAAGTGCAATAAATGTGCAGGACTATGACTTGGGGGTGTTGGTGCAGAAACTGATGGACAACTTAAAGTATTTCATAGGACATAGTGGTACACATATTATAGGGACAACAGGACCTCACATGCAGAACCGCAGGGCAACCAGCAGCAGAAAAAGAAATGAAGTCTTCTCTATGCCTTCAACATGGCTCACAACACCCTTTCTACAGAATTCACCACATCTTACTCAAGTCTTTATTCTGGTAAGATCTGTAAGACGGACAGAAGCACTGACACATTTTAGCATTTTACTGAGGTGTCAATCATGCTAGGTATGTTTTAGCCGTGGAGGGTGCCTTTTTCTAATTGACTCAAATGGGTTAAAAGCATTTTTGAGCTCCTTATGCACTCTAATTACTTACAGCTGAACAAGAGGAGACCAAACCATATTCATGTTTGCCATTTTACAGTACTAGTTCAATTCAAAACATACTAATAGAATTATACTCACTACTGCTGACTGATAAAACACAAAACTAATGGAGCTACTTAGAGGCTGAAACAATGAAGTTTTCTGCTTATGCCAGCCTGGTCCTGTAACCTTTCATATTGCCAAGTCTGTTTGTCTGTTTTACTTGTGTTGCAGTTTCAGTCCCTATTTCTCTTACTGAGTATTAGTGACAATGGCAGAGTATCAGTAAGTGCACGGGGCCCAAGGGAGCTCCATTAGTTCAAGTTAATTAGTCCAAAATCACAAACCTGACCAGCAGGTGCATGCTGGGTCTGTCTAAAAGGCTGGTAGATCATCCAACAGTGACTTCCATCCTCAGTGAGGTATGCGTGGCTTTTCAACTTGTTTTTCCCTGTCACAGATGTGACTGCTGGGCGCTCGACTCTCAAAGCTTAAAGATATGAAAAACTATTTGAGGAGCCCGATGGGACACAGAGGATGAGAGGATTGGTTACATTTCCCACTGCAATTGAATGAGAAAAGGGGTTTGTGTGGAGTGTGTGCTACCGGCGTCAGATGACGTGGCCAAAGTGTGTCGCACTTTAGGTTACTGATTTATGTATTTATACATGTTGCACCTGGCGTCCATAGTCTTTTTTTTATGTACGTATTTATGTATGTCATTTTTTTTTAAAGTTTTTTTTAAGAGTTTTGTGCTGTTTTCTGATTACATCTAGTAGGGCTATACTGATGAAGGTGGTTGTATATGTATAAGTAGTAGTAAGTGGCCATCTATAGAGAAAGAATTATTCTAATACTGGGTCTGGACAAAAAACCTGGTGGTTTGAATTGCACCTGTGCACAGTGTGACAATTGGTCCTCAAGTTGATTGTTGATTGTTCACTTTAGAGAAGTCTGCTGTCTCTTGTATATCATCATGCATGTACGTACTATATGATATTATGTGTGTGTGTGTGAAAGAGAGAGAATACGTATCAAATTTGCCAACCTATATGTCACACGTGTGTAGAGTGCTCGTCGCAGGGCCAAGAGTGTGAATGTATGTGTCTGTGAGACAGAGATACGCTCATTTCCTGCTCCATTCAGGTGACATCTTTTTCATCTACTTTTCCATGACACTCTGACACAGACATGGATCATATTTCATTGTCAAAGCTTGCGTGTGTGTGTGTACTGTCAGCTCTTTCCATCCCCTATCTTATATGCGTCACCCTCCATAACACGCCTGCAAAGACACTTCATGCTAATGTGCACAGTACCGAATGTCAGAAAGAAAGGTCACCACATTGTTACGGACTCCAGCCCATGAAGGGAGGAAAACTCTTCATCTGAAGCTGAGTCAACCTGATTTCACACTAATCCTGCCAAACTTTGTCTGATTTATTGAACCATTTGGACATTGTCTTGCAGATGAGAAAAAATTTGACATTTTTTGATATATAAAAACAAATGGAAAGGTGTATAAAAGTCTGTGTAGGTTCACGACAAAAAGAAGATGTATTTGCACTTAAATGTATAAAGCCTTGCATATGCATGGTTCTGTTTTATAGACCTCAGTTATACTAGAAGTGGGCAAACATGCACAAGCCTAGTTTCCACAGAAACAGTAATGTAGATAAAGATATATAAATGTGGCATTGATGGCTGTGTGGACTGTAATAAAATTAAACAGTCAAACTCTCACCTTTTTCTTCCACTGTTGGTGCTAGAATATCATCTTCACCTGCTCTGAAGCATGCATGATGTGCACACGGGCGCATTTCACGTTCTGCTTTTATAAACAGTATAGAAAATGACTTTTATGTGTATATGCACACACAATGTAAAAGCAGTCTGCTGTCTGTGTCTGTGAACACACACACGGAAACCTTCAGTGTGTGGATCATGTTTCCGTTTTCCTCCGTTACACTGAGTGACGTATTTAATGCTGAGAGGTCAAACACATGCACACACACACACACACACACACACACACACACACACACACACACTCACTCACACCTTTGAAGAATGTAATCTAGTGACTGAAACGGACAATTAGACAGTAACAGACTTGAAAGGTCACAGGATTGATCCCCATGTTGGTTGAAAACTGTTGAGTGCATCTGCAGGCAGCAGTGCTGTCCTTTGACCTCAATGATGAAATGTGGATATCTGAATTCAGAAAAACACAGTGAAAAATGTGGAAGATGAGAAATGATCAATGGCAAAAAAAAAAGGGCACAAAACACACACATTAGTTGCAGCCTCCTCGGATTCTATGGCCAAAGACCAGTCATGCAAATGAGGCTTGCAAATATTCCAATTAGAAAAAGACCAGAGGGGTAGAGTGGGCGTCACAGTGTTTGTGTCTGGCTGAAGCCTGGCATCAGGTGGGAGGAAGGAGGAGGCAATTCTGATCAAATGACCATAAAGTATGAGAAGAGGAGGCTAATTCTGCATTTAGATGTTTTTCATTTTTTTTTGGTTGTTGTTGAAATGTTTCGGTTTCAAGAGAAACTATTATGACAATTTGTAGTGTTGTAACGTCTTTTTATATCAAATGATAATGGAAAACAAACAGAAAACATGGAGCAGGATGGGCTGTTTGTCTGTATTTTGGTCAATTATTTAAGAAAAAGGAGAAATTGAATAGCTGTACTTCATGAAATATGGAGAATCAGACTGTGGTATGATCCAGAAACTGACCTTGTGTGTCTCTCCTCTCATCTCTGGTCCTCCAGACCTTTGAATCCACCCACTCCACTGACTTGACTGATTCTGGTCTGGTATCCTGAAACAACGGTTTCTCGGTTGCAAAAGCGATTATCCAAACAGTGCCGCAGGCAGGACTAACGCCGTTGTCAAGACTCAGGCGGATACGTTGGTCTCCAGTGATTGGTTAGGGGAAATCAAATCCTCCTCCCCTACGGAGATCGGTTAGAGTGGAGGCAATGTCAGACTGAAGATGGAAAAGGAGTGAAATATTTGAAAAGTTGACAATCCTGTGTGATACCAGGAAACTCAGGTCCATCAGGGAACCAGCAGATTTACACCGTCAGCAGTGTGGCTTCTGCCAAGGTCAAGCAGTGTGTGATATATGCCTCCCGTGGATGGGCACTTAAGTGTTGATGACTGAGTCGGTGTCGCTGTGTGATTGTGTGTGTGTGTGTGTATTTGTATATGTATGAGGCCACTAGGTGAGTGTCACATTAACACATTGAAATTTCACTTCCCCTTCAGATAAATGTGACTGCTACAGTTTATGGCAGATCGGTTGTTTCCCTTCCTGCAGGTTACAGATATAAAATTAGATGACACGTGTGTCTGCTCATCAATCCACTCCTTCCTTTATCATCCATCATTTCATTTAGAGACACAGATCAGGTTTGTATATTTTCCCATCTTGCTACTCATGATTACATTGATATGCACACTGTAAAACACAACAGCCCCATTTAGTTATGTCCACTTATTTATTCAAGCCAAGCGTACTATATAGAGAAGTGTATCAGACAGTGTAAAACTGACAATCGATTTCCCCCGCCAAGATAGATCTTTCTTTTTTAATTGAACTATATAAATAAATATGGACTTGACTTGACTTCTGGGAGCGTAGCGTAGGAAGGACTCACAGAATATCAAAGACACCAAAGCATGACTTGGAAGATAATCTACAGTAACACAAATTATACAAGATTTGGAGTAAATACAACATGCAGCAACATTGGTTTGGTACTTGAAACTGTCTATGGTATTTATATAAACACTCATTTGTCACCAAGCAAACCTGCCTCTTAGAAATTACGTAAAAAATACTGTCAGGAAACAATTGCTGCCTGAATTATGCTTCCTGGCAAAGTTACAGGGGCGGTTGTCATATAGTGTGCAGAACTTTGCTCACGAAAGCAACAAAATTACTTTGGTTAAGGTAGGGTTTCATCAAAATCACAGCTGCAGATATTATATACTGTATATACGCACATGTTACAGGTGTCATTCATGGCCGGTTGGAGGAGGATGTTTTTCTGGGGGAGTTGCTGTCCAGTTAAGGCTGCGTTGTGATGATAGACAGCTGCTTTGCTATATTTGCCTCAGGATGTCTCTTACCAGTGATACACATATAAAATGGATGCAGACACATTTCAGACATAAAATTGTCCATCAGCAATGCTCCATCATGATGGCAGACATAAAGTACATGATGTGTTGCTTCTTTAGAGACCAGAGGCCAGTTATACACATTTCCTTTCAGGTTTATTTTTTTCAGATGTATGTACGCACCTCTGCAGAAAACTTTTCAGACAATCCTTGAAAATGTGTTTTGCGTGGATCCCACAATACATATAACTTTATTTTTCACAGTGATTATGGGTAATTTAGTGACTCCACAAGGAACAGCCAATGGTTCCTACCTATAATTACAGTGAAGGTTGGCAAAGTGCTGCTCGCAGGTTACATTACTGTGATGAAAGGCATCAAATGAGAAAAATGGGTTTAGTGACTGTGAAATCTCTCTCAGGTACTTTACTCCTTGTACCTGCAGCTCCCTGCAGTGATAGAAAACATAAGTGGCTGGTCTCCCATGATGAGTTTAAACTGATTATGAGAGATCCTGAGGCACACAACATATGAACTGGTTTGTTGAACAAAGATCCATGTTAGTTTGGACCCTGATCCTCCACAATGACTTCAGAGAACCTTTTGTGAAATTCTTCACAATATTCCAGTCGATTTTTTATGCTTTTGACCACTGCTTTTAGACATTGTCAAAAAAAACAAAAAAAACAAAGAAGAATATGTTCATGAATGGGTCACTCAACAAAATTATCTTTTTGAAATCACTAAATCAAGTTAAAATCACTGAAACGTCCATGAAGTAGTTGCACAGCATTTTGGTAAATATTTGAATTTGTAAATTTATTTTAGAAAGCTCGATGAGTAGATCGATACTACTCTCATGTGAGGTTGCGCCAGGGCGTGGTTAGCTTAGCTTAGCTTAGCTTAGCATAAAGACTGAAAGATGGAGGAAACAGCTAGCCTGACTCTGTCCCAAATTCAAGAATATGCCTACCAACACGTTAAAACCTGGTTAATTAGTATGTTGTATCTCACCTGTTAACTCCCTAAACAAACAGAAATGTATAAATGACAGTTTGTGGTTTTAGGAGGAGTTAATGATGATAATATCAAAAGTGATTATAGTTGTTAACAACGACCACTCTGGAAGGAGGAGTGAAAAGCAGTCTGGAGGAGGGTGGAGATGCATTATTGTTTAAATACGGAGATAACTCTCCTGGAAGGCATTCATAGTGTTTCACTTGGTTGTTAACATGAAAAGTGACAAAAATAGTTGTAATGTACAGAATGAAAAAAGAGAGCTTGAGAGAGAAAGTTCAAAGCCTGGCTTCTTTCTCGCCTCCTCAGCTGGCCGATCACAGTGTAAAGAGTATACTGGTGCCTTCACTTGTTGGAGTCTAGGGGTCTCTTGCATCTACAGAGACCTATAGTAAAACCTGCAACAGCCGTCCATATCTGGCAACCCGGGCTACAGCCGGAGACGCAGCAGAGAAGTACCGGCTGGACAGACAAACTGTTGTTCATCAATAAATAATAACAGACAATTGGTATTTCTACGTTAATAATACAAGATACATCATGTTAATTAGTGAGCTTTAGAGTCTTTCCTGGAAGCCATGTTTTTGAACTGAGGCTAGCTGTTTCCCCCTGCTTCCAGTCTTTACGTAAGAAAGGAGAAGTGTCTCTAGCCGACTGTTAGTGGTGTGTGAATTGGATTCTCTAGTTGAGACGGCTCATCATCACGTTTCCCCGCCGTTCATGCATACCACCACTGGGGCTCAGGAAGGCGGTGGGTGATTAAATTAGTTTCCTTTCTCTCATGTGAAGCTCAAATTAGGCCACAGTCTTGCCCTCCACTTAAACCCTGCAGCAACGTGTCAACTTAACTGTATGCAAAGAGATTTGTTTAGTTTTAACAAGGGCAGCAGTAGAAGGCTAAACTGCAAGTTCAGTATTTCAGTTTAACCTCTTAATGCTAGCTATTAACAAGCAGGCTGTGTTTCATCATTTAAGGAAAGCAAATTATTAAAAATGTAATCAGCATCTCTTTAAAATCTCAGTTTAAAAAATCAAAACTGGGTATTGAGCGGCCACTGACATCTTCAACTAAAATCAGTCAAGATTATTATGAGTAATAAATAATAATCTAAATAATTTAATTGCATATACAGAATATCAGTGTCTGAATGGATTGACAGTGTAAGTAGTTTTGTATTAGCATTATTCACTCTGCAGTTTGATGATCTCCTGGTGGATTCATTCAGTTAATTAATTCATCAGCAGGACGTTTTCTCTGTTCTCTCAGATCTTATTTATGAAGCTAATAATACAGTTGACAAAACCTCCAAACAGCTTAATTAACTATGAAGTATGAGTATGTTTAGATTAAGCAAGAGGAATAATGGGAGGTGGAATTGACCTTTCTCCTAAACTATTTTTAACAATGTAATGAAATCAAAAATGTTGATTTGAAAGTCAGATCATTTAAAACAAAAATAAATCAAAGGGAACAGTTGATTAGCTCTTCACACGCATGGCTGTCAATCTTCTATTGATATTTAGGCAGGTTGCGTGTCATGCATCCTGAGGGATTTGCTGATTTAATACTGATTGTTGGAGTTGTCTTTCTCAATATTACAGATACTTCCTGTCACCTTTTATCATCCTTATTACGACTGAGGGAGATTTAATGGATGAAATCATAGGAAAATCACACATTTGACCTATTTACCTGTTTTCATGGCAACCCTGTCCATTAGAAATTACATTTATTTTTGAAAAAACCCAGTTTTGCCCAATACGTTTTGTAACAAACATCATTGCTGGCTGGATAAAGTTCACTTGCATGTTTTTTTTCCAGTTCACAAAAGGTTATGTTCTTGGACAAAGTGCAAGATCTTTACACTGGGGGCCAGAATTTGTGTCCTGTGTGTCATTAGCTTTGGGCTACAGAGATTCTTTAGTTGAGTTTAGAGAAATGTGTGACTTTTTCAATATATAACCAATGAAGATCTTTCCCTATTCTAACCTTAGAGGATAAGGCTGGTGATATTCTATATGTTTCTTGTTGTCAACAAATACCACAAATCCCAAAACCAACAACGAATTGATCCTACAAAGAAGTATCGCCTGTGTAGCAAAAGCCCGATATAGCTTATTCCTCTCATGTTATGTATTTTTTAATATGTTCACTAAAATGCAAACAGTTTTGGATGTTTGTTCTTGTTATTGCAGAGTTTTGTGTTGTGACAGTCAACTAAAATAATCAGTCACTCCTCAGGTCTTTGAGTGAAAAACAAATGAGTGTCGATGACCAAACCATGAATCAGTGTTGTATTTTTTAATGACTCCACTCAGTTTGTCCTTCATAAAGTCCCCTACACACAGACTTCACAACTAAATCTCAACAGGTTCGAGTGTAAATCAGCTCAGAAGTGTTCAGAGAGATTTCCGCGCTGAGCTTCAATGCAGCAAAATTCATTTTAGATACTTAATTAAAGAGAGAAATTACCACCGTCACGTCCTTCTAATAACTAAAATAATTACTTCACGTTAAGTCCGTGTGACTTGAAAACAGATGAAAAGCATTTCTGCAAGCATTAGTTGTCTGACGGTGCGGTTTGCTCATTTCATTATTCGTCTGTAATTTGTGAAATTTGATTAAATGCAGTTAAGTGCAGAAGAGACAAACGGATATTGTACCGTGTGTGTTGTTCTGGGAAAATAAAAATCACAAGCTTGACATTTTATTTGTGTGTGTGTGCGTGTTGATGTCTCTGACTGTGTACATTCTCGTCCGTATGCTTATTTTAATTTATCTCTGGGGTGTGATTATTTCTACGTGTGTGTGTGTGTGGTGTGTGTTTTGAGCCGTGCCGTTTCTCAGTAAGAGTCTGCATTGTTTGATATTTAGAAAACGGACCGGTAGAAAGTAAACACACACACACACACACACACACACACACACTGCATTATTACAGCATGTTCTTACACACATCTGGCCAATTATCAGCAGGAAACCTCCCATATGCCTGCTGTCAAAACATCAGGCATCACAGGTCTTCACACACACACACACACACACACACACACACACACAGTCAGTTACAGTAACAGGGAGAGAAAGGTATTCATGAACTGTTGACGCAATAATAATTTCACCTTCCATCATCAAAACTTGAAAGGCTTTGTTCTTCCTGACACACACATGCAAACACACACACACACACACACACACACACACACACACACACACACATACAAGGAGGTGACACTGACCCTGCTTTGACAGCTGCACAGACTCAGTGACACCCTGAAAAGGCTGAAGCTTAAGCAGGAGGAATACATTTTCACAGATCAGCAGAAACATCAAGCTGGAACCTCATTAAGAGTCTTTGTGTCGATTTCCATCAAAGTTTAGAAACTTCTGTAAACTTCAGCCTCCTCTCTTTCATCTGTAGCCGGGGAGAGAACAGCTGGTGCTGATATTCTGCGCTCACCGGGTGTACATGATCAATCAACCATGAGAAATGCAGCCATTATCAGGTCAGCTCTGGAGGAAATAATGGACTTCAGCCATGTTTTGAGTCGGTGTGTGGAATGAGACGGTGGTCGCATCTGGACATTTCATGCTGATGAGGCGTCAACCGCGTGTTTGCGTGCATAGATTTTAGTCTGACACCAAATGGAAATTCAGTTATAACCCAACTGTACCAAACACGTGACGGTGAATACACGGTCTTTCTACAAGCCTGCAGTACATATACATCATATATATCATGCGACAATATGAGCTACACTAAAAAGAAGTTGTGCCTCGTTCAAAGCCTGTAAAGTGTGCTTTGCAAGCCAAAAACAAAAAAGGGACGTGAAGTCTTTTGTTATTTTTGCATACGTTTTGAACATGGCCTTCAATTCTGGGTCTACAGTATGTGCAGTCATCCAAAAGAGTCCGAAAAGAGCTGGAATTTAGAATTAAACATGACTGTCTGCAGCCTCAGTTGTAAGTTGAGTCCCACTGAATGTGACAAGAACACATGACTGAAGTCACTGAGGGGCAAAAGAGGCAGAATCCTTCAGCAGGACTTTGACTGAAGCCTCTTATCGACCCACACACACAATCTCTGCTTCTTTCAATAATAACTCACACAGCAGCATCTAAGCGGCTCTTGTATTCTTTCAAGCACACAGAAGAAAGGCCGAAGGTTAGTGGAGTCCCTGATGAGAGCTTTCCATTTCCTTTACACCAACAGTGTTTATCAACAGCAAATGCACAACCTTTGGCCTTTTGGTATTTCTGCTACAAAAGTCTTCCTGCAAAAGGCCGGATAAGTATCGACGGACATGTACCAAACTTTAATGATATAATCAGTATTGGACTAGTGTCCTGTGATGTGCCCATGCATGCAAAAATACGTTTTTGGGTTGGTTAGTACTGAATATTCCTAATAATTGAACTAAAGCGTCACACACTGCAAACAATCTCAGGTGTACAGTATCAAGTTGTTCTGAAATGACTCATTAATAAACACTATTCAGATGTTTTTGGTTGTGTCTGTCTGAACGTTACATTAAAACATCAAACAGAAGCGGAGAAAGCATGCACGTGTTCCTACTGAGGATTGAATGTGAGCCGACAGACTCTGGAGTGAGTGCGTGAGTGTGACCATGTGGCATCACAGCATTCACAAATGTTACCACACTTTAAAAGTACAGCTGTAGAGGGAAGCTGGGAAACTTTGAATGTGTTCAAACAACTGAGATTGAGTTTTGCTGGTCTCTCAGAAATGACTTCCACTGACTTATTGATCGTGTTGTTGGCAGCGTGAACGCAGTGAAGATTTTTGTTAGTTATTCATTTATTTTCATGCTGCTGCCAACCGTTGCATAAAAATAGACATTTTTTTTGTCAGTTCCATTGTTTGACATGATCCACACCTCTTGTCCAAGCTTCACTTCGTCTTAACATTTTTACTTTTTCCCAGTATACAGTTTATCATGGAAGAGTGTGTTTGCTGTAATTCTGATGCGCTGAACAAGGAAACAGTTCCCCTGTGGTCGATGGAGGGAGCTGGGTGCTATCCATCCATCCATCCATCCATCCATCCATCCATCCTTCCATCCATCCTCAGGCAACACAGAAACCATACTCATAAACACAGTTAAACACAGTGAACTGAATGAATGCACCACACAGGCACACACTTTGTGACGAACTATCCCCAGGGTGGCTGCAGCTGTATTTTGTGTTTGCTGAGTCAGCCAACCACAGTACTTCACAACATCTGGAATCAAACATGTGAGTGGATTTCATTATAGTAATTAAACACAAACAACAAATAACCCACTTATTACATTTCATTAGTTTGACATCCTGTAAAACAAATCCTGTTTACATCCTGTTTCCCTGAAGGATTTGTAAAAATGTGTTAATTTGTTATCAATTATTTTGTTTTTATTTGTGTTTCTTTGCAAATTGTATGCATCACATTTTGAAACATCAGACTCAGAATTTTCTTTCTTGTTTCCCTCTCTGATATTTATTTGATTTACTCCCCTCTTTCTTTGTTTTCACTCTCCTTCCTTCAGCGCTTTATTTCTCACAATCTTTTCCTTAATATATTTGTCCTTGCATCCCTCATTAATGCCTTTATCGCTCTTTCCTTGCTGTATATCCCCTTTTCAATACCTTTACCTTCTTTCATTCAATCCCTTAAACCTTTTCATCTCTTATTTCCAGTTTCATTTTGTCTTCTACTGTATTTTCTTGCCCTTCTTGTTCTTCATCCATCTTTCCATCATCCTTTTCTTCCAAATACTAATTTTGCGGAGAGTCATTGCCTCATTATTTTTAAATGGCAGCTGTCTTATTTTGAAGCAACACATCCTCTTTACTTCCTAACAGCTTTGTGTCACTGTGAATTATGAGACGTCAATAATCTTTAGGCCTATGAATAGTGCATGATGAGGTGTATGTGTGTTAGTTTGACTGGCGTCTGGGGAGAAAGTGATGAAAAGGCGGCACCGTCTGTTGAATAATGCATAATGTGCATGGTCACTCATTTACACCAGTTATTACTGAGCAACATGCCAGCTCTCCTTAAGTTACTTAACTAAAAGTCATGAATTCTCCTTTCAACCTAACTGATGTAGTTTACCAAAAGATTTACACACCTTCTGCTCAGATTTATAACTTTATAATAATAATGAAGACAGATACATCATTCTTACCAGTGATAGTGGTGTCTCCAAAACCCCCACAATCCTTTGAATTTAAGGTATAGCCTCGTACTTATTGTGCTTATAATCCAGCTGCTTGTGGTTAGAGTGCAAAGAGGATCTGCTAATACTGTATGCAGCATGACTTTTCATTCAAAATTCACCAAAATGTAAAGAAATATCAGCCAAAACAAGAACCTCAAGGTGAAAATGAACATGTCAAAATCCTGTAAAAAAAAAAAAGAAAAAAGGGGGAGTAAAAACCGAGCAAAGTTGCCAGGTGGGAGAGGAACTCAGGAGTACAGAGAGAAAAACATATTGATTTTTTATTGTGAAACTTTCTGGTCACAATTTATAATATTTCATGGAACAGAAAGCCACGTCCTGATACTCTAAGTCAGTAAATTCTCTTCAACCTGTGACATCCAGTGTACTTCAGGAGGATGTGATGAAGTTCTGTAATTTATATCTTTTATTTTGTTTTATCAGCACCACTGCCTTGACCAGTTCTACTTTATTTATGGACAGATTAGATGATTGGCCTCTGGGTATAGACTCATCCACAACCCCCACCATCTTTGATCACACAGTTGAACAGGTTTATGAGTTCTTTCAGTAGATGTTCAGGGCTGATATATTGCATGTTGTTAATACCAATGGAGTGGTAAACTCAGTACATTTAAGAACTGTACTTAATTACATTTTTGAGGTATTTGTACTTTACTTGAGTATTTCCATTCTAAGACCTTTATTTGTGTTCACCAGTACTTTTACATTGTTGTATTGGTATTTTACTTTAAGTAAAGGATCTGAATACTTCCTCCACAGCTTCAATACTAAAACTAAACCTTAACCTAAACAAGTCATGATGGCTTCTTTATGGGAACGACCTCAAAGTGAATGGCTTACCTTTAGTTTTTCAGAAGGACATTTAGCCCTTTCACTCTGCTGTACGAAATCTTAAACACTTATTTCCCACAGAGGCTTTGACTTTGAGTCCCTACAAACCCTTAGGCCTCTGTGGCTCTTTGCTTGGTAGATTTGTTTAATGATCCTTTCAACTTTGAAGACTTTATTTGACAAACTTCAGAAAACAGGTCTAATCTTGATGCTTTCAGCTGTAAGTTGTTATGTGACCAGTGGCTATTGGGAGTGTTTCTTCCAACTGAGCGAAAGTCTGACCACTTCCTCAAAGTACAACCAGATATTACATCTATTTCTGCTACTGTGGGTGTAGGAATTGGTCTTTTTGCCTCTCCTGTACAATAAATGTCACCCTGCAGTATTGCCGGACCTCGGTGACTCTAGAAAGAAGCATTTGTCTTTGATCCTGAAAGATTTCACTGATGTTTGGAAATATCTTGTTATGTCATGTTGTTGCTGACTTGTTTATGTATGCATATGTGTGATATGTATGAGTGTCTATGAGTATGAATGTGTGTGTGTGTGTGTGTGTGTGTGTGTGTGTCTGTCCTGGTTCTAAGAACTAATATAGCTGAGGTGATGTGTGTGTGTGTCAGTTCGAGATACAGACAGAATATCAGTGTTAGTCAAAGCCTCCCCTCTGGCAGATCCAGAGTTCATCACTTCTTTGATCCAACTTCTAACACACACACACACACACACACACACACACACACACACACACACAGAGACATTACACTCATTTAAGTAAACCTGGGTGCATAATCACACATATACACACTTCTGTTTTATTACATTATTACTGGTAGATCTGCAGATATGCATCCACACCAACTCAAAGGAAGCTCATTTCCTTTACTGCTTTGCTCGAGGGCTCCTGTTTAGTTTTTTTGTTACATAATTTAAGAATTAGAGCCACATCAACTTATTGCAGCTTTCCCCATCGGTCACCTTACAGTAAGCTGAATGTGAAGAGAGAATTCATTTGTAGCTGCTCTGTGTACAGTCGTAATAACTAATTATGAGTAAAATTATCCAACGTAAGATAAACAGTCTTGTTTTTATTAGCCTATTGATTCATCCTATACATTCATAATTTCTGAAAAACATACTACATACTAAAATCTCTCCACTTTTGCAGTGTGCCTTCCATCTAATCAAATTTTTATGATTTATAATGCAGTTGTGTGACAGTCACAAAAGGCCTATGGGGAAATATTCACCCTATAGATTTGTAAAAGACCATAGACTTTAGCTGCTGAGCTGCAGTTTGTAGGTTTGGACTAAAAAGCCTCATGAGAGTCTTAATGGTGGCGCTTTCATGCGTCCATCCTCATTTCCTCCCTTCCTGCCGTCCTTAATCACTCTTAAATTCTTCCTTCAAAATTCATTCTCACCTTCATTAATTTTCTCCCTTATCTGTTTTTAGCCATTTTATCTTACCTCCTTTCATCTTCCCCTCATTATTATCCTTCCTTCTCTGCTTCCCACTCCTCTTATTTGGTCAGTTCCTTCATTCCTTTGCCCTCTCTCCTCCCCTCCTTCCTTCCTTCCTTGGTTTGTTCCATTCATTGTTATTCTGTACACCACCAGCTGCAAGGCAAGTAATCTGACAGACAAAATGGCTGCCGTACTGTGTGTGTATATGTCTTCTTTCTGTGTGTAAAAGCCTGTATGTGTCCAAGTGAAATGACTGTTCTAAAACTAGTGTGTGTGTGTGTGTGTGTGTGTGTATGTGTGTGTGTTGATGTGGCACTGAACGGCTGCAACAAGGTAATTCCTCTTCTGTCGCTGGAGTCCATTAAGTCTCCACCTTCTATGGAGACGTGTGTGTGTGTGTGTGTGTGTGTGTTTGGTTGTGTGTGTTTTCTGACAAATGCACTTTACCGTTGCACAGGTAGGAGGGCACTTGGACTGAAGGGTACATTTGTTTGTTTGCTGGGGCATGCAGGTGGTGTGTGTGTGTGTGTGTGTGTGTGTGTGTGTGTGTGTGTGTGTTTGTGTGAGTGTGTGTGTGGTCCTTCATGTGCACTGAGGTGTGTTTTATGAAGTGACAAGTATTTTTTTAGAACTCTCTGTTCCTTCCAAAATCACAAAAACATGAAAAGTCTCCTTTTTGTTTTTAGATAATAACCAGATTCAGACAGCAGCCATAAACTTGTGACAACATGTGTGAGGATCCATGTCAGGCCATATGATTACTGAAAAGTAATGCAATTAAATGTGAAGCAGAGGGAGATTTGCCTCCACGGAGTATGATCAAGAATAGGCAAAGAAACCCACTCGGTTAGGGAAAGATTATCGTTTCCTTTACTTTTCATTATGCTATATAAAAGTTACACTGTTTTGGCACCGAATGTTGGCATTAAATGTACTTTGTTATCGCAGAATATAGCATTTATTTGAATGTACATTTACAGGAGACTGGGTTGCAGGAATGATTGGGACATCTTTTCTCATTCACACTTGACCACTTCATGCATCTTGTGCAGATCAGTTAGCCAGCAGATATAAAAAAAAGTGTAAATACAGCCAAGAAGCATTCAAGACAGATGGCATAAATGCAGCCTCCTCTCTAAGACGCATACGTAATCTTTACTCCTCTAAAGTGAAATTATATAAGTGCATGTCACCCAAGAAAGCCAAGACTAGATTAGATTTGTGATCTTGCTAGTGGAGAGGCAGTAAATGACACAACGTAAATACGGTGACTGCATGCAATAGTCCCACACTGACTGATGAAACAAGACAGATCTTTTCACGTTCACTCACATCACAAAGTAATCAGAAAGATGTAAACACAGTTACAGGGAATATAATTAAAGCACGATACGGCCTGATCATGCACGATACATCCGCCCAGCGTTAGGGTGGTGATATTAACGGGAGAGATCAGATGCTGAAATCTGAATCTACACTGCGGCTCGGGTATTGACGGTGACTCCTTGTGTTGACCATAAATCCGGTTTAAGTGTAAATGAAAGTGTATTTAATTTCATCTGGATTTTATCTTGATATGAGGTGACAAGTGTAAATGTTGCCACACTTTAGTTGGACTTGACAGCAAGTACTTATGCATGTCGTACATGTCGTCTTGAGGCTTTGTTTTGCTCGGATAATGTGCTGAACTGTTGTTCTGGATGCAGAACTGCTCTTTATTAATTTCTTCCCACAATGAAATATTACACATGGTCCTTAGTGCTGACGTCCACTGAACCCTACATCCAGATATGCACAACAACTTATAATGTCTGTGTGGATAAACATCAAATTATTTATACATTCGTGGACTGTGTTTTGCATCATTATCAAATCAAGTGAGGCTGATTTTGTAGAAACCAGTAGGAGTAGCTTCCAATGCTCAGCTGCTGTGCTGTTGTTGTCATTGGCAAAGGGAATAAAATTCAATTCCAATTAGCAGAAATTAATTTGTCTGATTTAAACCACAGTGTCCAATAGGGAGTCAATGGTATTTCAGGGCATATCTGCTGGTTTTCATTCCAACCAAACACACCTGTTATCAGAGTGGGGACTAATCAGCCAAACCACCTGGTTCCAGTCTCAGTGAAGAAACTTGTGTTTACCAATTAGTGTCTTACAGCTTGGTTTCCTTATAGTCTGTTTAAAAAACTTTTTTAAAAAACAGTTAAATCCCCCAAACTTGTATTTGTATGCGTTAAACCATTTCATCTTCCATAATGGCTGTCCCACTTTACTTTGTTATGCATCACATCATAATATTTAAAAGTGAATATGTGACCTGGGGCTCTCTGTACTGTATGCACACTGCTTCATCAGCAAGTTCAGGGCTTTAGCCCTTCTACTAGCAACATAAAGTAGATTTGTGAGACCTCTGAGGCCTCCTCTGCCTGCAGAGCAGGACACGTGGTGCGTCTGTGCAGAGAGTTCCTGGAATAAACACATGCATATTGGAGCATAGAAAGTTATCAGTAAGCAGATATATTCTTAGTAATAGAGAATTGCACTGTGGCTGCGAAACCTGACAAATGAAATCACTAATAGCAGCTGTGAAAGGCCCCGGCTGCACTGACTTAAGTTACCACTGCTTTTACACTATGGAAACCCCCAGATTAAGGGCACCGTAACAGTAATTGCATTTGACCCGTTCTGATTGGTACTACATTGAATATGGCAGATTCTTCTCATGCCCTGTGTGTGATTATAAATTGAAGTTTTTGACTGTGACCAGACAAATGTTTTATTTGCTCTGGCAGATGCTTCTGGTCCCCCTCCTGGTCAGACAGATTTACAGCCGACCTGGCCAGGGTCGGACCAGTCACAACCGTTAATCTATTATGGGGTGGGTTTGATACGATGATTGACAGAGGAGCGCTTTTACATTTGTACATTTAAGTTGCTGGTGTTTGTGAGCAACACCTCAGTGCTGGCTAGACTGTCTTTCCCACCTTCGTAGCTTGAATCCACCTTCAACTCTACACTTCTAACCACAGTAGAAGTGTAGTCTCATGAGCTGTGACTGCATTAAGCTACAGTGTGTGGCTGGAGGAGCCTGGAGGCTGTTTTGGCTTGAGGCTTTTAAATTGCTGAAATCCCTCCAAGTAAAAAGTCTCACTGGCTGACTTACACGCTGCAGATTTTCCCTGTTTGCTTAAATAAAATTCTGGTGTGAACAAGAGCAGGAAAATGTCTCTGCCCTGCAGGTAGTTATTTAAACTTAAGAATACAACACAAACTGTTTCACA